>NC_139722.1:64079555-64205819 GCF_964211835.1 Anser anser
TGCATCACTGAGCACTTTTCTCAAGCACCAAGTGATAATACAAGGAGAAATGGCCTCAAGTTGCGCTAGGGAAGATATAGAATGGATATTAGGAGAAATTTCTTTACTGAAAGTGTTGTGCAGTGTTGGAATATGTTGCCAAGGGGAGTAGATGAGTCACCATCCACAGAGGTCTTCAAGAAACGTGTTGTATTATAACTTAGTAAATGATGGGATTGATTGCACCCTCAGCAAGTTTTTTAGGAGAGCAGAGTCCCTGCAACTGTAAGTAAAGATCAAGTTTGGGACCTCTTGATGCAGCTCAACAACTACAAGTTTATGGGGCCTGATGACATGCATCCCAGGGTCCTGAGGGAATTGGTTGATGTAGTCACCAAGACACTCTTCATCATATTTGAAAAATCATGGCAGTCAAGCGAAGTCCACGGTGCCTGGAAAAAGGGAAGCATCACTCACATTTTCAAAAAGGGTAGAAAGGAAGACCCAAGGAACTACAGACCAGTGACCCTCACTTCTGTGCCTGGCAAGATCATGGAACAGATCCTCCTGGAAGCAATGTTAAAGCACGTACAAAAGAAGGACGTGATTCAAGACAGCCAGCATGGTTTCACCAAAGGCAAATTGTACCTGACCAGTCTGGTGGCCTTCTGTGATAGAGTAACTGCATCAGTTGACAAGGGAAAAGTGACTGATATCTACTTGGACTTTTGACACACTCCCACATGACATCCTACTTCTAAATTGGAAAGATATGGATTTGCAGGGCGGACCATTCAGTGGATAAGGAATTGGCTCAATGGCTGTACCCAGAGAGTAGTGGTCAATGTCCAATGGTTCTATGTCCAGGTGGAGGCCGGTGACGAGCAATGCCCCTCAGGGGTCTGTCCTGGGACTGGTGCTTTTCAATATCTTCATTAATAAGATAGACAGTGGGATTGAGTACACCCTCAGCAAGTTTGCAGACAACACCAAGCTGAGTGGTGCAGTTGATACCAAAGAAGGAAGAGATTACATTCTAAGGGACCTAGGCAGGCTGGAGAAGTGTGACCATGTGAACCGTATGAGCTTCAACAAGTCCAAGTGCGAGGTGCTGCACCTGGGTCAGGACAACCCCAGACAGGAGTATAGTCTGGGAGAAGAACTCCTTGAGAGCAGCCCTGCAGAGGTACTTGGGGGTTCTGGTTGACGAAAGGCTCAACATGAGGCAGCAGTGTGTGCTTGCAGCCCAGAAGGCCAACTGCATCCTGAGTTGCACCAAAAGAGGAATGACCAGCAGGTCGAGAGCGGTGATTGTCCCCCTCTACTCTGCCCTCGTGAAGCACCACCTGGAGTACTGTGTCCAAGTTTGGGGCCCCCAGCACAATAATATATATTATATATATATATAATATACAATAAATATATGGACCTGTTACAGAGAGTCCAGAGGAGGGCTGCAAAGATGATCAGAGGGATGGAGCACCTTCTTCTGTGAAGAAAGGCCGAGAGAGCTGGGGATGTTCAGCCTGGAGAAGAGAAGGCTCTAGGGAGACCTCTCTGTGGCCTTTCAGTACTTAAAGGGGTCTTATAAAAAAGATGGAGAAGGACTTTACTCAGGTAGATAATGATAGAACAAGGGGAAATGGTCTTAAACTAAGAGAGGGTAAGTTTAGATTAAACGTTAGGAGGAATTTCTTCACTGTAGTAGGGTAGTGAGTCACTGGAGCAGGTTGCCCAGAGAAGTTGTGGATGCCCCATCCCTGGAGGTGTTCAATGCCAGGCTGGAAGGGGCCTTGGCCAACCTGTTCTAGTGGGTGTCATCCTTGTCTATGGCAGGGGGGTTGGAGTTAGATGACCTCTAAGGTCCCTGTCAACCCAAACCATTCTATGATTCTATGATTAGTAGTGTGGTATAGTGGTTGAATTTAGTACTAGGTTAAAGGTTGGACTAGATGATCTTAGAGGTCTTTCCCAACCTGAATTATTCTATGATGCTATGTAGGGTTCCTCTCTGTCTACCACTCCCCCATCATGTCTGGTTTGTGTGACACATGATATATTTCATTTCATACAGAACTGCACGTTTTATTGCTGTAGTTCATGAACAGAGTATTGACAGTTCTACGATTGCTATTCTAATAATCTGAAAGATGAAATGGAAAGAGGGAAAGAGGTTAAGATGAGACTGGAGTTGAGGTTGAAGAAATCTGGCTAAATGTCACAAGAACAGGAGCTGAATTGCATTTGTTTATGAGTTCTTCCACACTTGTTCCCCAGCTTTTTGTGTTCAACTTTGTTAGGGAAACTTTTCTCAGTATATTTTATGGGCTCAGATGACAGATTGGAGGGAAACATTCAGTGCTTCCAGAGGTTAAAGAGCTTAACAGACCTACTAATTAACTTCAAGCTGTCATTTTGTCTTAGAAATGGACAGCTTAAGGACTGAGAAGTCACTGAGGTAATCTCATGGTCTTTTTTGATTTAAATAAGATAGTAGGGAAAAATGACATAAAGAGTGATAGTGTTACAGAACTCCAGGGATGGATATTTTATATGTTGAAACTATGTACCAATTGGAATAAAGGCAATGGTATTCATGCTAATAATTCATCTATACTCTACTGGGATGGGACGTGTATTGAAAGACTGCTAGGGACAAAGATCTCAAGTTTGCTTTGTTTGTAGAGATCATATGTAACTCTTCTGAAATAACTGACAATGCAGTTTTCTTAAGTCTTTAAAGACTCTAGGTTTACGACAAAGAATGTGAAGCTGTTTTGAATAGATTTCAAATGAGAATGTATTGATATATTTGCCAAAGACTAAATGTGAAGATGTTATGTAAAAACCTCACGTGGAAATATATACATAACAACGTGAAAGCTGAGGAAGAATCACTAGTATATTTAGTATTTAATATTCTTGTTCAAGCTCTCTGTCAATATTCTAGGTGTTATTTAGAATATTTTCACGACTTCATTTTTTATAAAGAAATTGCACTTTGTAGTGTGAAATGTAGTTAGTACATGATTTCGGTGTTTCACTTGCTGTACAAAACTTAATTATGCTCAATGATTCAGAAAAGACAAGCATGCTCTCTGCTCCATCAAAGAGTTAAACTGAGTTTCAAGAAGGGAGTTTAATAGAGCTATACAAAATATTACCTCAGTATTCCTTCCCAGCCAGTTATTTGTGCAGATGTGAATTAATGGACTGTTATAAAGTTAGTGTGATTTCTGCCTTTTCAGTTAAAGAGTGATGATGGCTAAGATTTCTTTTAGTGCACTACCATTAAGTAATACTAGTGCACTAATAGAAAATCTCTGCATATCTTTTAAGAACAAACTTTTAAAAAAATATTAGGAAAGGTGTAACTTTATTCCCTTTGAGAAGCAGAGGTGTGCTTGGTCTTCCTCAGACATTAACTGAATCTGTTAGAACTGCTTATATCAGAAAGACCAATGGCTAGAAATGTTGGAGCAGCTGAGGGAGCTGGGATTGTTCAGCCTGGAAAAGAGAAGGCTTAGGGGTGACCTTATCAGACTCTACAGGTACCTTAAAGGAGGCAGTAGCGAGGTGGGCGTTGGTCTATTCTTCCACGTGCCTGGTGACAGGACAAGGGGAAATGGGCTAAAGTTGTGCCAGGGGAGGTTTAGGTTGGATATTAGGAAGAACTTTTTTACTGAAAGGGTTGTTAGGCATCGGAATAGGCTGCCCGGGGAAGTGTTTAAAGACCCTGGAGGTCTTTAAAAGATGTTTAGATTTAGAGCTTAGTGATATGGTTTAGTGGAGGACTTAGTGTTAGGTCAGAGGTTGGACTCAGTGATCTTGGAGGCCTCTTCCAACCTAGATGATTCTGTGATTCTGTGATACTAAAAGTGATACCATACATGGTTAGAAAAATTTAATTGTATGTTTATAAGCATTTGCTAGTGCATACTGATGTAATTGAAATTATATCAGTATATTTCTGCAGAAGTAAAGTTTGCTGACTATTGCTAGTGATCTGTTTTCTTTCTATGACAAGATTCTGGGGGTTGGTCTAAGTCTCACTGAGTATCATGAGGCCATGAATCTTTCTTCCTGGACATATGTACCACATTTGGGCATTTAATTGGTATTTCTATTTAAAAAAAATATCTGGATAAATGTCTAATGACTGACCCACCTTTCATAATAAATAAATAAATAATAAATGTTTGTTAATAAATAAATAATAAATGTTTGTTATACTAAAAAATGGTCATTCCAATAGAGAAATATTTCCTTCCCTGAACTAAATAACTCAGACCTGCAGATTTTTGAGCTAAGCTTATAAAAGGTTGCTATGATCAGAGCACAGCTGTGGGAGTTAGGGCTCCCAAATTCTAAGTCAAACACTCTTTGAGGTAAAGAATTTGTGATGCTCTCCTCACTCCTCAAACACTCTTACGTCTTTAAATATAGTCTATAGTTTAAATAGGAGACATATAAACTTATATGATTCCCTGTACGGGTTTAGATATCATTCAGTGTTGTTATAGCTTTGTGTTTGTAGATGTTTTAAAACTGTAAAGCGTTATGTAAGATCTAAATCTTCTTTTCATAGCTTAAGTAGTTCTAGTAAAATAGCACAGATTTTCTCTTATCACTTTAATTACAAAGAGCAATTGATAATCTCTCCCTCCTTTGGGTAGTGAGTGCTTTTGATTTGCATTTCTACATATAACATTGTTTTCCTGAAAGCTGATATAAAGTATAGAAATTGAAAAATCTTTGCTTCATAGAAATAGCATACAAGTAGGGACACACAAACTTTAGCATCATAATGACTGTTATTGATCTTTTTGGAAAGCTTACTTTCCAAAAGTAAGGACTTAATTTTTCTAAAGTCCTTAAGAAGTGAATGAAGCTGATGTAGTTTTGTTGAAGTGGTATGGCACCATTCCATTACACCTTTGCCCTTTGATTCTATTGGATAAAGCTCCTATATAAGTAAACTTTGATTATTCTGTAGTTTGTGATCTCAGCTGGTGCCTCATGATTTTCTGAAGGATGTAAATGTATTTAAATTTTCACAAGTTACGTAGACTGTGAAAACAATACTTAACAGCTAGCTATGGACATACCTTAGAATATCACACTTGTGTTTAGGACTAAGATCATCTCATTCTTGTATGTTAGGGTTTTGTTCACAAAATAACATAAAATAACAATAATAACAATAATAACAATAACATATACATATATATAAACAAGACATTGTTCCTTTCATAATTCAAGAAGTAAGGATTGTCTGTGACATTATCTTTGTTGTTTGATGGCAATGATGTAGAAAGAGAATGAAGGGATGATAGGGACATAGCAGAGAAACTCAGTGAAATCTTTGCATTGGTATTTAACATTAAGACTCCACACCAGATGCATTTCTGTTGCAAATAGAATAGAAGATATAGATCAATTTGAAGCAAATACACCAAAAGTATTAGACCATCCAGGCAGGTTAGACAGGTCAGCAGGACCAGATAGCATACAATAAAGAGTTCTGAATATGAAGCTTCCAAATTTCTGGCTAAGGGGTGTAAAATGTCATTACAAATGAGCTAGAGGACTAGGACAGCTGTTGTAGCTGCAGTTTGCTAGAAGGGCTTGAAGTTGATATAGGGGACTACAGACTGGTGAGTAAGACTTTCCTTCCTGGTGTGCCGTTGTATATGTGTATGGGTAAACAAACTTTGGAAGAAGTATATGTGGCTTTTGTAGTTCAGTGGTGTTGTCAGTAATAATATGGACAAATAGCATCAAATACATATAGCACACTTGGCTTTTTAAAATGTCTTGGATCAGGTTTCACACCAAAGGTATTTTAAAGAAATTATGTTGCCATGGTATTGGAGCAAAACTTTTTAAAGGAGAAGAGTTGATGGATAGGCCATAATAATGGCAACATGTCAGGATGGTGATTCTTACAGGGACCAATTTTAGTTGGCATCTTCATCAGTGGTCTAAAGAGGGCAATGAACAATGAACACAAGAACAAGTTTGTAGATAACAGCAAGCTCTCTCTTCACTATCAATGTTATTTCGTTCAATGGCAAGGACCTCAAAAAACACATCATAAAGCTGAGCAGACCAAAAGTCAGCAGGTGAAGTTCGGTGTGAAGCAATGCATCTAGGCAAAAATATTGTAAGCCATGCTGTCATGAGGCAGAATTCATAACTAGCACTTACAATTCAGAAAGGGACCTCTGACATTTCTCCAAAGTCGATGTCTTGATTTCAAATGGTAGACAAAAGCCACCAAAATGTTGGACATATTTAGAAAAGTTAGTGGGTGAGATTATCCTTAGAAACAGAGAGCACCTGATCTGAGAGGACAACAGGGCATCACTCTAATTATCGGTGTACCCATATCCTGAGTTTCTTGTACAGTTTGGTCTAGACATCTCAGGAAATGTGTAGCAGAATTGAAAGAATTATGAAGAAAAACAAGTAAAATGTTCAAAATGATGGAGCAGCTGCTTTGTGCAGAGACATTAAAAGGCTGGGAGACATCATTTTGAAGCAGAGTAAGCTATGGGAGAATATGACCAAGGTTTGTGAAAATATGAAGTTAGTAGATAAACTGAATACACAGCAGTTATTCACAAAATCCTGCAATATTAGACCTGTGAGAACTTGAAACTAGTTTGGGTTTTGTTTAAAACAAGTGAAAGAAAGTGCTTTACACAGTGAACTTCTGGGACTGTGGGTCATTGGAGAGGGTGGAGGAAGCCAGTATCAGCAGATTCACAAGGGGGTTAAATACATGGGCAACACTCACAAATGAGTCCTTTAGTTCTTTTAATGCTGGGCATGGATGTATCCATTGACAATCTTAATAAAATAATTCTGTATGCTGAGGATGTGTATGAGGGGAACAAACTGCTGAGAGTTGCCAAGCTTGTGTGTTCTCTTTGTGTGCCCACTAATGAAGTCAGAACACTGGGCTGTGTGAGTAGTTGCTTCCCCCTGAAGGACATTTCTTAATTATCCTTGGTTTTATTCATCTAGAGGATTTTGCATGTGTTTTCCTTCAGTGGATGTCCAAACTACTCTTTAAATAAGACTGAAATTTTTATGGCATTATGAATGAGGACTGCATATACCTCTGCAACACTCAGACTACCTCAGCCACTGTGGAAGGAATACAATTAAGGGTTTTTTATTCAGACAACAAAACAGTGTATACGTTCTGCTTAGTCTGGTAAAGCAACAAGTAAGTGATATGTCCTGAAAAGTATATTCAATGCTAAGAATTCAGTACATAGAAATGATGAAATCAGTGATCTCTTGACTGAAAGGTGAAGGAAGTTTCTTATGCCATTTTGTTTCCCCAACCAGTGAAATAAGAAACAAATATGGACTAACATCACAGACAGTCATGTATAGCAAATTAAGGGGAAAGCAACATGTTAACAGGCTTCTGAGTGTACAAGAATAACTAATATAGGCCAATAGAATTGGAATAAATGGAGTCCAATATTACATCTTTCACTGTTTACCTAAATTGGTGAGCTTTGTTTCCACAGGCCTCTGAAGGTAATAGGCACCTCAGTATGTGCTTTGGCACCAGTTTACATATTTAAAAATATAGTGCTTCTTTCCAGAGTAAGCAATGTGTATATAATTGGAGAACTAACACAGGGGTACAGGAAAGCTTAAACTCCTTTTTTAAAAGAGATTAAAGGGAAAAACAATAAACAGATGTCAAACAGAAGAGGTATGTTTGAATGTCCTTCACCTGTTAGGCACAGTAATCTCTCCTTCATTTTGGACAGTTCCAAAGGATAAAGTTTCATGTGAATTTCTTACATATCCAGGCATAGGAAACCTGATGTTGTACAGGGAAAAGATATAAATCTGGATGCTGCTGTGAGTGGGGAATCTTACCAATTAAGCATTGAAACAGATGATAAACTGAGAATGTCAATTTGTCAATTCAAGAATTACATGGCGTTAGTGGTATCCAACAGGTCTTGGCTGAAGGAAACTTAGTGAAGGTTTTCCATTCAGACGTGATTTTATAGGTACTTTATATTATTTAGTTGTGGATATGTGATGAGATTGTTTAATTAGATGGTTGCATAATTCCCGTCATCCCTTTAATATGTACCTTTGACAGTGATAACTCCCAAAATACACAGTGGTTATGGTTACGGTCAATTGAGTAACCTGTGAAAGAATTCTACACAAAGGTTTAAAAATAGTAATAAATTCTGATTTACAGCTTAATTATGTGAAAAAATAGCTAAATACAATTTTCTCTTTCTTAAGAAAGTAATTTTTATTCAGGAAACTTATGTAACACAATGAATCAATGGAACTTAAAGACAAGCAAGCCCTTTTGTACCGTTTGGAAGAGAAATAAAATTAGGAATGTGTTAAAGTGCTGCCCTGCATTCTCCAAAGAGTATACTGAAAAATAGTGCTAGAGAATTAATTAATCATTTTATAAAACCTATTATATGTTTATTTAGATTTAATAAAAAATAACGTTCACATAAAGTACATGGCAATAATTAGGCTTACGGAAACAAAACACTCTGTGTTAGTATGCAGGTAAATCTACTTTATTATCTCTCAGTCTTAAATAATCAGTAGATAGTAAAATTTAACGTAAGTATAACTGAAAATATTGCTAAATTTAAATCAGGTACCTGATTTTTCAATAGATATTATTTATTATTATCTGTCTCTCCATCTGTCTGTAATCAATAAGGTTTGAACATTTACACAGAAAATCTCTGAAGTCATTTCGGACCCCGCATTGTGTGCAGAAAATATTTCATAATTCATTTCAAATACTAAACAAATTAGAGAAAAAATTATTTTTGATTAGAGGAGAAATTTGTTGAATAAATTATATTCTCAGAATTATTTCATCTTCTTTAGAAACAGACTAGATTAAAATGAGAACCCAGTATAAAACAGCCACTGGAATATCTATTATCTCTTCATCTTTTTATCCTCTTGCAGTTCTCTTGGGGAAGCGTACATGTATATGCTGCATGAAATGTTATTAACTGATGTTAAGTCTCTCATCCCCTTAGGCCGTGGCTTTTTTCTGCTACTTTACTGACCATTAAGCAGCTCTTGTGGATGTGATCTGGAAATTGTTGTATTTATACCTTCCAGAAGACATGTATTAAACTGCTCATTAGGTTCTGATATTACATGACTTCATAAGCCTCATATGAATTACAGTAGCAATTATGTTTTAGTATAATGACATGAAAAGGACAGAGGATTGGTTCTTTGCTATAACCATGTGCCAAAGTCTTTTAAAATATTATCAGTCATCTCTCATGTGTCTGTTTTTTACTCTTTGTCATGTCATAACTAAGTATGATTAAGGACAAATTAAAACTGCCTGTCCCGAGTGCTGGAGGAATCAACAGGGATTCTTTTTCCTCTAGCTGACTTGCATTGGTAGAAGGCAATATTTGGTGGCTTGTGGTTTTGTAGGAAAGTTAAGATCACATTTCATGTCCAGGCATGCTTCTGAAGAATGTTGGCAAGTTGACTATTTTGAGTAAGTGCAGCAAAAGGTTTGCTGACAGATAGCATGAGAGGTAGCATGGCGAGAAGGAAATTATACCTATTGCACAGATATCTCAGCTGCATTCTCCACCAATTTTTCTGAAAATATTTTGCCTGTTTCTACCCTGCTTCTGTATAACAGCACCAGCAGAGCAGCAACTACAATGTATCTCTTACTTTCCTGTTTGCCTTAAATGTCTTAAGCCAGAAGCTTCCAAGCAGTTTTAATATTAATTTGTATTATTTATTTTTTATTTTTATTTATTTATCTATTTATTTTCCTGAGCTTAAAGGCTCAAAAATTCTGCTCCCATGGGAAAAGTAAAAGATTGTACAGGACAAGAATCTCATTTTGCTTTGCACCTGTACTGTCTCACTATTTTTATATTTTATGGTCCTGCAGTTCTTTCTACAGTCACACTGACTGCATTAAATTATGTAAAGGCACAGTCTTGTGACATCTCTGAGCCAACCTGCAGGAGAATACAAAAATCTCTCTTTTGCTCTCACCCTGACTCAAAATTAAATTCCAAAAATTATATGCAAATAATATCACCAGTCTGAATTTAATGAATGGAATCAAGGAAAGGCAAGGGCAAAGACATCAGTTTTATTCTCTGCTAGTGCTGAAGAATTAGCACTAGAATTAGTGTGAATTTGCATTACTAAATGGTCTTTGAATGACATGATAACTGGGTGCAATTCAAGTTTGGTAATATTTCTAAACAATAGCAGAAAATGAACTCTTTGCCTAAGGCTTAGGGCTGAAGACTGGAGCACTGACTTTCCTGTCACAGACTTTCAGGGTGACCTTGACAAGTCACAGAACATATCTGTACCTCAGTGTGAGATGGTGGATATTAAAACATTTCCTAGCTCACAGAGGTATTGGTAAAGTTCAATTAACCAAAGTCTTTCAAGATCTTCAGACAGAGGAGTCTAGATAAGAGCAAAGCATTATTATTACTAGAGTAGACCTCTCCTGAGCACTTAATTTTTCATTTTATACAAACTTTTTAAGCTTATATATACTGCCAGCATGCAGAGTGATAGATCCTTCAGACCTGGTTTGTGTGGAGCTTGTCAAGATACATCTGTTTTTAGCACTATATCCCTATTAGGATATGACACAATATATCATAACAACTCCATCAGAGTCATTAGGGTGTAAGCTGTCAATGTGTAATAAGATTACTATGCATTACATCTGTTGGTGCTCTGATAATACTGAAGTAGGAACACTATGGTAGAGTCTAGGAAGCCTTTGAATATTGGTGTTGCAATAACTTTCTACTTAATGCAGCATTATTATTTTGAAGTAGAAGTAGAATATTTTCTCTAGTGTATGCAGAGATCTATCTTTTTTTTTTTTGGTGATAAATAACCATATCTTTTTGTTGTTTCAGAAAACCTAGATATCTGCAAATGTTTCTATTTCCAAATGAAGTTGTTTTTGTTTGAAGGAAAGGCAAAATCTACTAAATTCTCTATAAATAATAGTCAAATTGATTCAAAGTCAGATAACTGGCCTTGGGTGCCATGGACTGCAGGAAGCTTGCATTCGGAATTTCAGAATGCATACAGAAAAAGTGACAACCTCCAATATACTTTTTGTCTTTTTAAAAGGTTCAATTTTCTGATTAAAAAATAAAAATTATGCTGTGTTATTCATAATACTAGTAAGAGTATAACTGAGCCAGGAAAAAGGAAACATTCAAATAATTTTAAGCGGGTGTCCAAAAATTTTTTTCGGTTGTCTAACTCCAATCTAGAAAAGACGTTATCAAGGAAAATAATCAGCAGAACTTTCTATTTCAGAGAAAGACTCTGCTTCTGGGTAAGTGTTTCCCTGTTGATATAACACATGAGAATCAACCCATCAGTGGTGAATTTATCCTTCTTATATCTTTGCAAAGGACCTCTTCTTTGGGAGAACAGAAATGCTGTCTTTTCAAGGGTCACAATAAAGCCTGTAGCAGAACATAGATATAAAATGAGCTTTGCTGATATTTTAATATAATCACTAGTAATCTGTAATTCTATGTATGAATCTCTTGTTCACAGTAATGTTTATTCCTGAAATAATGGACTCCAAGTGAGCAAGGTGATAAAACTGTGGTAACCTGTATATGTACAGTATGCTTGTAGATTTTGCATGAGTTCTTGCATATGCATGTGTCTGTACGGGAGGAATTTGTGGTAAGCTTTTTATAAAGGGAGAGGTGAATAAAAAGTTCAAACTCCAAGTGCTTATAATGTTTTCAAGCCTTCTCAGAGAACACTGAGCTGAGTGGCTTCAAAGGAACTTTAACATATCATTTAGGCAGTAGGAGCATTAATGCATCTTCAGTAGGTCTAAAGTCTCCAAAAAGTGGAAGTTATAGCCTCTCCCAGTCAGATATTTAGTGACTGTTTGAGCTATATGATTTTCTGTCTCTATAGTAGGGGCAACAGGCAGGAATTCGGATGATCAGAAAAGCCTGACAAATATTCTAGGAATATATATTCCGAAAGATAAAGACTGAGTAACAAGAGAAAGCAGTACAGCCATTTTTCATAATGATAAACAGTCTTGTTCAAAGACTTTCTCATTAAAAATTAAATACCTTTTGGGGCAGCAATGGAAGGTAAATAGGAAATGCAGTCAGGGACCTGACACTTATACAGACAAACAACCAAAAAAACATGCTGTGGTCCTTGAAGAAGACATAGAGCACAAGTAAACAAGGAAAAATACAGAAAAGAAAAAGTAAAATTAAAAAAAAAGAAGCAAGCAAAATGAGGAGGAATGTCAATGATATGACAGGTAGCACAAATACAAGCTTTTTTGTTATTACAGAAAACAGCAAGAAGTAATAAATTCAAATGCTTTATAAATACAGGCTGACATGGGAAAACAATGGAGTGAAGGGAAGACTTGTTCATCTATAGGACTGGATAACAAAATTATGTGGAAATAACCTTCGATATTTTTGTCTCTGGCTAGAGTTGTCCACACAGAGGGGAGAACAAGAGAAATCGAAGATGAATTAAATTTGCTCAGGAATAAAATCCCCTCATAAAAAATTTGAGCTTCCACTGGAATTAAAAGACATATAAAAATCTGGGAATGATCTCGAATGAGTATTGAAGAGTGAAAGCTCTGAGAACAAACTTATTTCAGGCACAAACATGTTGTTTCCTTCATGTGATGCTTTTAAAAACATGTCATGGAATTTAGGAAGAGATGCCCAGTTCTTCATGGCAAAATGTTTAAAACCCCAAAGTCTTGTGTAAGTGATGTTAAAGGCAACTGTTCTTATGTGCAGATTTGCAATGTCAAGAACAAAATAAATGTGGAAGAAAAGGAAAAAAAAAAAAGTATTCAAAGCCCCTCCCAAACTAAGCAAGAACACTGAAGAGCATATGTCTTCAAAAGAAACATTTGCTGAGACAGCGGGAATCAAATTCTTCCAGAAATGAAATGCTTCTTTGCCTCCACTACAGGTTTGATTTTTTTTTTCCCCCCTTGGAAGGCTGTTTTTAAACGATGGTCCCCAGATGGTTAGAAAACTTCTTCCAATTTCCAGCCTAAACTTATTCATGATCAGTTTATATCCATTTGTCCTTGTGCCAGCACCATCCTTTTGTTTCAGTGGAACATCTATATTGTGTAGCTATTTGTAGATTAAATTATTTAGTATTACAAAAGATAATATCATTATTTTTAAAAGAAATCACTAACTGAGATTCTAAAGATAAAATTCATTGTTGCAGCAGCTGTTTGATTATAAAGTTATTGCCTAAAAAGCTTATAAATACAATAGGATGCGTTTTCACATCATTTTAGGGCAAAATGGCATGTTGTATCTTTTTATTATTTCTTTTTATGATATTCAGTAATGAAATACAGTTAAAATAAATTTCAGTAAAACAGATCTTCATTTAAGAGTAAAACAGACTAGATGGATTCATTGTTCATTCATTAAAGGCAGAAGCCTATTCTTCAACCTTGGTTCTAGACACATGATAAAGTCCTCTTTTGGGCCTGACTAACTGCTTGGTTACAGTTGGTAGCAATATGCCAATTGATTGGCAACTGCACAACAACAAGTTATTTCAGAAGCAGACTTGGACAAACGGATGTTTAAGCGAGGGAAATTGAACGTGTCAGGCTGAGAGAATGAAGAGTGTCAAGGTCTATGCAAACATGCTCTCGAGATTATATTGCTAGGTTGTAAGCTCTTCTGAGCAATGATAGTCCCTTTCCAGGTGCCTGTTAGTATTAACAACCCTTGATGCATTAATACATAAAAAAACAACATTAATAACAGTTCCTAGGTTTTCTCCCTTTCCTCTGCAAAAGAAGAATGCAGAGTAAATTGCAGTCTGTCAGAGCCTCCAGGAAATATTACAGGGGTTCCCCTGCAGTGCTTTCCTTCTGTGCACACACCGAAGATGTGCAAAGCAGAAATCATGTTTTTTGGCTGATTGGAACTTTTTATTTACCTCCCTATTCCCATTATTAATTACCTGCAGCCTCTCCAGCAACATCTATGCCACAACTGGAACACTTTGTTTTTTACCCTCTATCTGCTGAAGTGTTGGTACTCTGCCAATGCTGAGCTTGTGTCTCCTTTCTCTCTATCCTTCTGTTTTTCCTCTTGTATATTCTGGCAGCACAGTACCCTTCTTTATTAACCTTTTCCACCTGAATAAGCCAGAACAACTCATGACTCCTGACCTGAAGCAATGCAGGCAAGTGAGTAGGCTGGCTTTCTACTTGTACTGCCTTTCTACATGAGGTCTCTCCTTTTCTTCAGCAGACACAAGATACCAGAAATGTATCAGAGATAAGGATAATTTGTGCCTGCCTGCTCATCCTATAGCTTTGGGAGACAAACGGCGTGAATATGAGTGTGTAGTGGCTTGTTTTCAAAACAATAAGCCTCCCACAAATACTATGAGATGTAATACTGTGGTGGGTACTGCTGTTGGTATTTCAGCTGATCATAAATGTAAACAGGATATAGTAGCCCTAAGGATAAGTTGAAACTGAAGGTACTTGTAGCTACTCTGAAGCCTGCACTATTAAAAAAAAATAAAAATAAAAAAAGGTCAGAATCAAGCCATTCATTGAAGTTTCCAAGCACTTGTTTTCAGCATTGTTATTTTAATCTCCTGATCCCATTTTGTTTTTCTGTACTGTTTGTCTTCTCTGGAAATGTTTAACTTTCTAGGTTAAAATTAGTCTTGTGTTATGGAGATACTGTGCTAGGCTACTGGGATTTTTCCCTCCACAGCTAACCTGATCTTTATCGGTGATTGCTCAACATCTGCATACCTCCATGTCTCTCCTACATCTAAACAACCACACTTGGTAGCCTGCCAGCTGATGGTGGCCACAGCAGTCTCAAACAAATGTGAGAAAAGTTTACACCCCACTCAATGCACTTTATCCATGGCATTTTTTTCAGGTACACAAAGCCTTTCGGGCTTAATCCTGAAAATGCCTTTCAAAAGGCCCAACTGCTGAGGAACTGTCTCTTCAAAGCATTCTCTCCTTCATGCCTGCGAGCCTCCAGTGCATTCCACAGAGAGGTTGTTGACATTCATTTTCTTCCATTACTGCCACATAACCTGTTGGTTTAAAAAAAATAAGAATAACCCTTTTCTGCACATTAACTCTGTAACAACCTACCCTTCACTCACCATCACCACCTGTGCCAGTATCTGCCTCATTGTCCTGCAGTCTGGACTAGCCACAGAAGGGTGTTGGAGTAATTCCAAATTTAAACCAAATAAGCTCTACATGATCCACATGGTACTCTGAAGATGTTTTCTCCCTGAAACTGACAAATAACAAATAGGTTTAATCCAATGACGATTTATGTATTAAAAATTTACGTATTTCTTCTGTGAAAACATTCTCTGAGAAATTTGTAATGGTATCTTATTTACACAGCAATTAAGCATGATATTTCTTATCTTCACTAGCCCATGGGAAAAAGCTGCTTCTAAAGTGATCCCAGGTCTCATGCCAAATTTAACTAACCCTAGAAATATCTTTGTAAATTGGCCATTCATATCTATTTGCAGTCCTTTAACATTAATACTGAAATTAAAAGATGTTTATTTAGGGGGAAAATCCACTAATAATAGGCAATCTGATTATTTTTTGATATACAGCTATTGAACTTTAATAAGAATTGGGAATATTAAAGTTCAAACGCTAAGCCTTCTAAAAAGAAAAACAATTTTAAAGAAAAAGTCATACTCGTATAGATCAAGTTATCTGCATGGATTAAATTATTGGAACATTTTTGACTCTATAATTTCTCTGTATAGTGGATCTTGAATATGAGTTTGATTTCTCGATAATGAAAGAACAGTGTAAATAGAATACATATAAATTTACTTAATACAAAAAGCAGATTATCCTGATTTTGTCTGGACTTTATTTATGAAAAACTATCATAGGATCCAGACTATGTGAAATGAAATTAACATGTGTGTGTTATGTATTTTTCTCCTATAGCACAGACATTATTTTGCAGATGTACACAGTCTTTAAAAATAGCTTAGACAATCTAGCTTAGAAAAACTAACTGATGCTTGAAATTGAAACATTACATAATTTTCTTAGGCATACAATACCAGAGAATATTCTGAATTTATATGTCAATCTTCCTAGCAAACACTCAAATGCATTAAAAGTGTACATTCCTACTAATGAATCAGCAAGAGCAGATTCTGTTCTTATTTCCCTTATTCTAATTATCCTTTTTTGTTACAGGCATTTCTTATTCCTGCCACCATTTTGGTCTGATTTGTCAATCTCCTTCTCTTGGATTGAATGCTTAATCAAACAAGAGATGCCACCAGAGCCAGTGGGTATGCTGGAACGAAATGTGTTTTGTCAAGTACATATTCACAGGGCTGGCTCCAGAATGTTCAATAGCAAGGCAAAAATGTTAAATGCAATTGGGACAGTGAAGATATTCAAGTGCCCACATGACCTTCCTTTGGAGGTGTACAATTTCAGAAAGCAACTTTGAGTGTCTAGAGATCTTAATCACAAGACATAATTCTTTGCCTCAACTAGTACCTTGGAGACCCACTTCTTAGGCAGATCAGTCCCTGGAAACTTACGTTTCATTTCAGTGGTTGTCTAGACTTCCTCCTAGGTTCATTCACCAGTGCCAGCTGTACATAAACACTATTAAAAGGAGTACAACTAGATGGGAAATACCTAAATACTGACAGATATGGGGCTACTTAATTATTTTCAGGTGCTGAACACAGGAATGTAAATCTGCGTTGTAGATGCAATGTAGAGCACTAAGGCTATGCAGAAAGGGCCTACCCATCCAACTCTGGATAGCAAGGCTACTCCTACCCCCTGAATTCCTACTTTTAAAGCAAACAAACAAGTTTTTTTTTTTTTTGTATATAGAAAGATTACTGATTTAAGTTTTATGAGAGACTACAGTCAGGAGAGACTTAAGTAAATCATGAAAGCTGATGGGAAAGCAATCAGGGTGAAGCACACAGTTGTCTAATTCTCCTTAATAATATCTCCAGGCCATGGTTAGAAAAGGATGCTGAGAAAGAGTGATTCTTTTCCATTTTTCCGTGGAAACAAGCTAATCATTATAGCAACACACCTGATCTCACCATTCAAAGTGGAAAAAATCCCAGTGTCACCAGATTCTCCCATGGGATTTTGGTACTGAGTAGATTGAACTAGATTGAAATTTCATCTTGATTTACTAGAGGGATTTTATTTATTTATTTATTTATTTATTTATTTATTATGTACAACCAGGATATATAGTTTGGCAGGAAGTCTATCATATTACCTAGCAGCAATGATCATTAGAAATTAAAGCCTACCTTTTTAGAAGACATGAGGAATACAAGGGTCTGAAGCTTATAGCAGTAAAATAGTATCTGATGTTATGTTTCATGGAGATACAGTAGGTCTTCTTTGTTGAAAATATTTGCAAAATCTTTCCAATTTATGTCAATTTCAAGAGGTTTTAGCCAATAATACTACTAATAATAATGATAATAATAATAATAATAATATAATAAAGCCTGTTGAGTTTGTTGGCAGACTGTTTTTCAAGTGAGCGTTAGGGGTTGAGGAGGTGACAAACTCTAACACATCATTCTTAATCTGTCTCATATGGAGAGCTTTATAAATATGGGTTTTTGTGGCAAGAACATTAAACTTAAGCATAAGAACTTTAAACATCCTCTTTTTGTACTATTTGGCCATAAACTGTGGGGAAACTACAATCTGCAGAGATTTTTGAGGAGAGATTACTTTTCTTATGTTTGATTAGTTCCCTGTTGTAGCAACCATGGTTTTCCAAAGTTTACATGTTCAAAAGCACGATATATTTTATTTACATTACACTATAAATTGGATTAAAAACAAAACCACTTTGTAAAAGCATTATATGAGAGTATTCCTATAAACAGAAATGAAGAAGATTGCAATTGACTTTGGGATTCCCTTGGATGTGCCCTCTTGAGACACACTGTCACTGCAATGATGTTGACAGTAAGAGGGCAATTTAGGTTGTCCTCCTGAGTCAAAATCCATACAGAAACTTCAAGCACCACTTGTCTTTTATGAGTATTGTTCTAAACTAAAGTTATGAGAAGATCCAAGTTAAATAAATTTATTAAGTAAACTTCTACCATCAAAACTATTTTGCAGAAGTAAACATAAATAGGAATATTTTTATTTTATCTTTATTTTTAATACAGGAAAGTATTTTAGAAAATTTTAAACATTATTTTATGTTGGAGGGAACTTTAACATTAAAGTACGAGGTAGGTAATTCTTTAAAAACCTGAACTTAAAAAAATAAAGCTAACAAGAAAATGAAATTTAAATCTGGTATTGTTATCCAGGCTGAATAATATATAAGATGTAAATGCTATTAAAAGCTGATCATCAAAAGATACTTTAACGTTGCTGAGGAAGCAATTTAGTCACTGTATATTTTGGATCACTTATTACACAATACTGACCTCTATCTTATTTCCCCGTGGCTTAACATCAAAATATACTGCCATAATATATGTAAAACACGTGTATAAGAAAATTCTCTAATGTTTTCAGAGCTTCTGTAAACTTCTTGGCGTGAAGAGGGTCTTTGCACAGACATTTATAGAGGAGAATGCTCTTTCTGGCATGACTTAAGTGCAATGAAACAGTGCAGAAAATAAGGCCAATGACGTGTTAAAAGAAGCAAAGATCTGATTTCTGATTGTAAATAGGTTTCTTGTTTGAAATCACAGGCAGTACAAACCTCTCCACCCAAAAGGAATTAAGTATTAACTTAAAGAAGCTATCCAAATAAGAAAGCAAAATTAGTATTATTGTAAAACCAAGATGGACATTTAGAATATTCCTGCTGCTACAGTGCAGTTGGTACTGTAGAGTTCTATTGGACTGTTGTCATAGAGCACAGGGAGTGACAATACTGGAGTTTTATCAAAATATTTATCCCGGAGATATATATATATTTTTAATATGTTTAATTAATAACACCTAAAAAAAACTTAATAAAAGATTAACATTTTGTGCTGAAGTATATTAGGTGTCTTAAACTGCCAAACAAACAGTGAATGGCAACTGCATGGCAAGTTTGACATGTTAGTTGTTTAATCATTAAGAGCTAGACAAATCCTGTAAAATATCTTTTGTGCAATTTTGATTGAGCTTTTTTATTTATTTTTTTGTCCCAAATTCGAGGATTGATCAAACAGGCTTCTTTTGCACCATTTTACACAACAGGTTACATTTATTCCTGTATAAAGGAAACACAGAAGCATCAAATCTGAGTGCAACACTGATTCAAAAATAGCTTTTTTATTATTAGGGATTTAGTGTAAGCACTTGAGAGACTACAGTCTCTTCAACAGGATAAACACTATCTGCTGTGGTGAATGTTTGATGTCTTGAGATATAAAAGCAAAATCAGAGACATATATCACTTCTGGAGATGAGCAACAGCTGCATTCGACCTCATCACTGAAAATGGGTGACTTCTTCAGACAAGGAGGTAGCAACACCATGCACGGACCATTAGCAGTGGCTTCATACAATTTTTTTCAGTGTTGCAGTGGCTGTGGAGATGAAGAAAATTAGCAGTGCAAGAGAATGAAGATGTGCTACGTAACGAAGCACAAGCAATTAAAAGCAATATACTAGACTTTTGTGTCCCACCCCCCCCCCCCCCCCCCCCCCTTCAAGGACATAAGAGTTTTACATGCAAAGACTTTACAACACAGTAAAAGAAAAAATACATTTAGTTCAATTTTCAGGAAATATATTCCATAATAAGCTAATTTTGGTGGCTATGAATCCCTGAAAAGCTATGTGGCTAAAAAAGGACAAGACTTAAAGTGTTTTAAAATTCCTTTTTATTTATTTTATTTTATTTTATTTTATTTTATTTTATTTTATTTTATTTTATTTTTACTTTACTTTACTTTATTTTTTTTTTATATTTTATTATTTTTTTTAAATTTTTAAACCTACTGCACTGCCCCAAGAGTTTCAAAACCTATTAGAAACCATGATCACATATCAGAAAAAAATGCTCTGAACAGTCAGAACTCTTCCACTTTAATTCATGAAACTTAGAATTCTATTGTGATGGCCAAATCTCTGACAGAAGATGTTTGCAATTTATCTAGAGGAATAAAGCAAATAAAGTCAGGGAAATCTAGATTTACTCTTGCACATTCTACAAGCAGAATAAGCTAGGCTGGATGAATACATTGCTAATTGTGAATTATTCATCTCACTCTAGCAATCAGTAACATCCACATTAAACATTAAAGACCTAGATTCTCAAGGAGAGTTTAGGCACATAAATACCTCTTCAGGCAACTAAGCCTGACATTCAAATGCTTGTGGTATTCATTTTTCCTCCCCCTTTCCTGCCTTTTCATAGGTGCTTAAAACTTGCATACATACTCAGGTTTCTGTTGAAAGACATCAGAATGACTACCAAAATTTTAGCAGCAAGGATTTAGTAGATACCTATTTTATTGCTTTTCCATGTCAAAGTTCACATGATAAATGCTCTGTTTTATTACACTTCTGGTATCCAATTTTTCAATTTTTCATCTTAAAAGAGATACCCTCTTTCACTAAAATATTTTAGCATTAGCTTAAAATTTGGGAACCAGCTTTCTGTAATTCTACCTGAGTGCTATTACGAGGTGCAGAGTCACTCTTTTACACTGTCACTGGTCTGATAAATATTTAGATCCTACACAGAAATACACACAAATTGAGCTTCAAGAGGAGAAATTTGTTACAGTTTGCTCAAATATCCTATAACACCAATACCAAAAATATTAATCTTATGAGTTCATGATGGTAAAGCAATTCTGATTGCTTTTTTTGAGTGTTAATATTGAGCTTATTAACACTGAGTTTGGTACCTCCACTTGGTTTGAAGGGAGTACTGACTGATAGCAAGGATTAGTGATTTGTTATAGATCACTGAACTTGTGGTTCAAGCTCCTCAAGAAACAAGAAGGTTGGGACCCATGTCTGTCACCCAGGGTGAAGAATAATCCTCTGGCAACTGTGTTTGGGAATCACTTCCTTGGTTATTGAAGAGAAGTCTCAAGTTCCTGGGTTTAGAGAGGCCATGGACAGAGGAGACTGGGCCTTCACAAGAGATAGGAGTGATCTTTTGCTGCTTAAGCCTATAAATATAAAAATAACTTATTTAGATCAAGTATCATATTGATGCTACTTTTTGATATCCTTTCTCTGAAATACTGTTGTGATAGCTCAATCTCTTCCTGACCCAATCCTCTGCCTCTGTTTTCCCCTCATTTTTTTGTCACTGTGAATAAAAAAGAAAATAAATAAATAAAAAAAAAAGGCTTTGGGATGATTAAATGTAACAGATTTTTGGAGGTGTTTTAGGTTGCTGATGTTACTTCAGTATTATATAAGAAGTATCTGTACATATAAACATCTACTTTGGTTTACTTTCAAACATGGAGCTCAGAAATGAAGATTATGGAGACTGGACTTTCCTGAGAAATTTTCATTCCTCTTCTCCTTCTCCATTTATTTATTTTATTTCACTTAGGGCTAATATTAATATAACATGGGTCTGTCTCCCATTGTGTATGTCTAATAAAAGACAATAAAGGAAGTGGTGGAAGACAAAAACTCCTCAGCTGTTTAAATTTATGTTGCATAATGTACTTCATATTATAGGTATATTATAGTTCCAGTCATAGAAATTTACACGTCTTACATGATTATGCTCCATACTAAATGTTTGGATTATGATAAGCACCTGATATGAAGCTGACAAGAGGAAGGAAATACAAATGAGTCAACACTCCTCATTTAACTTATAATATTGACCAGCAGAGTGAGAAAGCCTAGATATAATAGCAAAAGTATGATGTGACCCAAACTTTGAACGCACTTCTAGTTTTAGCGCTTCCGGTGTAAGAGTATAAAATAAGTATTTAGCCAGATTTCTTTGGTCTTTAAAAGTATTTCATACAAAAAGATTTTTTTTTTTTTAAATATAAGAATGCTATCTACTGAATTCCAATATGTAGTCTCTTCAGCAAATATACCTTTAGAAGTGAAATAAACATCATATCTTACTGGAGCAAACTACAGACTTTCCAGTTTACTGAATAAAGTCTCTTATTTACATATGCACAGGTAGTCATTTTACTGAAGCCAGAGATTAAATGGTAGTTCCATTTCATTAGAAAGTGCAGGAATATTGTGAACAAAATCCTTTCAACAAATTTATCTGTCATATTTTCTGCAGTATGCAATATGCAGTAACTGACTGCTACATTGCATGATTTCTGTCAATGTAGAAATAACTAATAATATCACATAAATTGGACCATATTTGAACAAATAAATAGTGTTTGTTTTAACAGAAATGTAATAACAACACAGGCAATATTTGACCTTTATTTATTTATTTATTTATTTTTCTATTTATATGATTAAAATGTCCAAGTGGATATTCCTGTTTAAACAGAAAAACTGGAAAGAGAACATTGTCCAACTTACCAATAGCAAAAGAAATCTCAGTGGAAAAATTATTTTGATATTAAATCACTTTTATTCTGGAGTGGAGAATTTAATACATAGCTATTCTTGTAGTTTATAGGAAGAACTTATTCTACTGTAGTTGTAATGGGTAATTTCCCTGTGCAGACACGCTTAAGGTTGTGCAGAATATGGTCTTTGGAAATAATGCTTCATGCCAACATGTTCCAAAAAATATTTATTTTCACTTGTATTTTAAGCATCTGAAGATACAGAATTATGAAAAGGATGAATGCCTACATGTTGGTGGGCACTTAACAAATATTAATAGCCTGGCTTTAAAGTATGAGACAGCTGTTTCAGCTGGTTTCCACATGTGATTTCAAGTATTGCTGTGGGATGTGATCTCTACATATAGTTCAGAAACAGACATCCAACCTAAAGAATCTCTTCAGAAAAGTCTTCTTCATTTAGGAAGTAAGCTCTTAAGGTGAAGGAGTAGCTTTCAAATTTTCTGACTTCTGTTCTTTAAGGGAAATGTAGTATCTTAACTTTGAAGGACTAAGAAATATTCTGAACTTTTTGGGTCATCTACCATTTTAAGCTGTGATATTCTGCTGATGTCTTAAAAAGGAAAACATGGATGCTTGGCTCAGAGTTCCAGCTCTAATTTTTTTAATGTTTGAACAAGATGCAATCTGGAGAGAAGATAATCAGCCTACTTTTCTCACCTTGATCATCCATAAGCAGTCCATTTCAGTACAACCCGAATTGCATACACTTGCATGAATGCTGTGTGCCTGTCCAGTATAACCAATGAAGCTGTGTTTAAAGGATGAAGATTGCAAGCGTATGCATGAGGCAATTACTCTGAATCAACAGTGGGACTTTAGAGCATAATACTGGATCCACACTGCTTTCCTTTACAACTCCTTTATTCTGCTGAGAAGATTACTTTAATCTATTTGCAAAGTCACTGGTCAGGTGTTTTTATACTGTGTGATAGCTATACTATGTAGTGGCTCATGGAATGCTGATCCCCTATTACATCAACATCTGTATTGGGTTTACCTTTACAGCAGCTGAGAGCAAGAGGAATGAGAAACAGCCCTGCAGACACCAAGGTCAGTGAAGAAGGAGGTCAGGAGGTGCTCCAGATGGCAGAGTAGAAGTTCCCCTGCAGCATGTGGAGAGGTCCCTGGTAGAGCAAGCAGCCTGTCCCCCTGCAGCCCGTGGAGGAGCCCCCAGTGGAGCAGGCGGATGTGGCCTGAAGGAGGCTGCGGCCCATGGAGAGCCCCCACAGGAGCAGACCCCAGGCCAGAGCTGCAGTCTGTGGAGAGGAGCCCATGCAGGAACAGGCCCCAGGCTGGAGCTGCAGCCTGGGCAGAGGCGCCCACGCAGGAGCAGATGATCCCACCTGTGGGGAATCCGTGTTGGAGCAGTTTGCTCTTGACGGATGGACTCCATGGTACCGACCCATATTGGAGCAGTTCTTGGAAGAGCTACTGTCTGTGGAAAGCCCATGTAGGATCAATTTGGGAAGGACAGCATCCTGTAGGAGGGACCCCAAGTTGGAGCAAGGAAAGACTGATCATGAAGGAGCAGTGGAGTGTCATGAACTGACCAGAGACTCCATTCCCCGTTTCTCTGCACCACTCGGGGGAGGACATAGAAGATGTTGATGGTAGTGGAGGGGTTGTTTTTAGTTTTCTTTTAGTTTCTCAGTGCTCTAGCTAGTTAGTAATAGGTAATATATTATATTAATCTCCCTATGCTGAGTCTGTTTTGAATGATCTTCCTATCTCAACCCTTGAGTCCTTTTCATTGTATTTTCTCCTTCTTTTCCATTGAGGAGGAGTGAGAGAGCGGTTGTAATGGAGTTTAGCTGCCCAGTAAAACCACCACAACATTGACAAGTTAAAGTTTAGCATGGCTTCCTCTCTGTTTAGACACTGATCTCTGTATGGAAACCAGGATATGAGATAAAGAAAGAGGAGAGAGATGATATTCAACTTTCTTTCACTCACAATAGAGTATTCCCGAACCCTACAGTATAGCTCTGACCTTCGTATTCAATAAGACCATCTATACAAGATGAGGGAAAAATTGCTTCAAACAAATATGAGGCCAAATTGTACAGGCAGCAGTGACATTTGGCTTGAAAGCTGGACAGTACACACATTCCCCATTTAGCTTTACATATTGTCAAAGCTGCCTTTCAGTTGTTGTTGACTTGAACCAAAGAATAAAAAAACGAGAACTAATTTCTGGACAACTGGTAGCTGTGCCGTGTGCAGTTCCAGCCATGGTACAGAGTTCCCATGTCCCATACGAACCTTGTGGTAAAAGCCACACGGGCAGGCAATCATTGTGGAGCCAGTTTGACATCTGAGTCTCATTAATCACACCCAAAGAAGTCTCTTTAACCAAATTCTGCTGCTACCATGCTTATACAAACACTTTCTAGATTTGCTTTCAGCAGTATGACTGACATCTATCAGATGGAAATGTACTCTGGCATTTTTCTACTGTGGAAAAATCAATGTGATATTTGAAATATACTCGTTTATAATTATTCTATGTCCTTTTTTTTTTTTTTTTCTCTCTCTGAAAGCAAAGCCAAAGAAATATATCCTTTGCTTAGAAAGAGAACTGACAAGACTTTCAGTGTTAAATTAAAGCAAATTATAATGCTTTTCATTTTAAGAGGCTTTTTACACAAGTCATGATCATATGGAAATGGATTTAGCTACAGGGAGTCATAGTCCATATCCTGTAAATGTGGTAAAGGCAGAAGGTAGAATGAAGAACGAAGAATGAAGAAAAAACATGTTGGTAAGAACTGCTTTGGAATGGCTAAAAGTCAAGGATAACATAGCGTCAAAAAGAATGGTATTGGATATATTTGAAATAAGATGTGTTAAATCAATCAAGTACATAATGTAGGAAAATATTACACAGCTAGAGTAAAGAAATTAGAATGTGATGAAAAATGATTATGCCAATCAGCAATTTAAATATCACATCTCCATTTTTGACTCCATCTCCTGGAGCCATAAATTACTTGTTTCCAAGATGAGCAACACCTGTCCAGGCAAACTGTGCTCCTGAGTGTCACTAGCTTGCATGGGCAGCCTTAAAAAATTGGTCTTGGAGGTATGTTATAGAAGCATAATAAACTTTCAGCCATAATGGTCAGCTGTTAACTACAGTTGTGATTAATATTTTCAGACAAGTGACTGTCTGAAAAGAACTATTTTTTAAAAAATATTTTTATTTTAATATTAAGGTTGATTGAATTATACAAATGTTACTTCCTTGCCTTTTAAACAATTCTTCCACTTTGGTCCTAAATTCAGCTCAAGGTTTTTATGTTCCACCTCTTTTCCTTCACTAATATCATAGTTATCTCAAGTCCTTAAACTTTCTAGAGCAATCTACATGGAATAGCAATCTCCCTTCACACACACACACACACACATCTAATATATATATATTTTTTTCATTTAACATTTGCTAAATACCTCTGAAGCTGTTGTCCTATTAAGCACATAAGTGGCTCACTTCAACAAAATTATACACTAGCTAAGGTTTTGACTAAGATTGTTTTTGTGGTTGCTTGCTAGCCTTGCAGCATTTGGGGAAAAAAAAAAAAAAAAAAAAAGTGTACTGATCAACACAAATATACATTTGCTCAATATCTGAAAGGTAAATAATTATGTTGTTGCCAGAAAGAAAGTGTTTTCCATTCTTTTTGTTTTTATTCAAAAAATTACACCTGCAAAAGCTCAGAATAACTTAATGTACACTACTATAGATAAATACAGATAAAAAGAAGTGTTGAAAGGAGAATGTGTGATCAGCTTCTGTGATGGTATTCACACATGCTCTTAATCCAACACTTGCATTTTGTATATTTTGACACAACAGTTAAGTTCCTAAGTATGTACTTACAAGTGTAATCATGTAGTTGCAGTGTGTTGAGAGCATATAATTCATTATAGGCTGAGAATTCAAGAACTGAATGAGAGATTGTAACAAAGCTGTTAAAACTTCAGCACCAATTTAAGGCCATCTTCAAAAGTGTATGCACTGAAGAGCCCACGAGCTGCAAAAGAAATAGGGTGATATTCTATGCAAGTGGAGGTATAAGCATTTGTTCCATAATTAATAACCTCCCAATCAGTGTACATATGATGCCATTTCTTTGTATCAGATCTTTGTAGATCTTCAAGGGTTCATTGAGTTCAATGGCATTATGCAAGTTTACATTTGACCAAGAGTCTGGCTTCTGGTGTGGTATAAATTAGATATTAACAAAATCATAACATCATTTTGTTCATTTTTCTGCCACAACAAGACTATTGTCTACAGCATATCACTCAGCTCACATTAATAAAATTATGAGATTTCTCTTCCAAGGGAAAACTGTTAATTCCAGACATTAATTATGCTCACAATTACAGACTATTACCTTGATGTGCAAATTTTTTTTTTTTTACAATTTTTTTAGTAGTCAGTTAAATGCTTTGTTCCACTCAGCATAGCCCTCTTCTATTGAATGAGCTGGTCACTATTTGAACTCTGGTGTATGAAAGTTAGGATAAATGTTTTAAGGCAGAGGAACATAATGGTACTCTTAGTGAAATGGGAATTTTTGATAATCAGATCAAGTTGTTTTTTAAGTGCACTATTACCTTATTCTAAATCCTCTTTTACAAACTTAAATTGATAAGAGAGTGCTTGTATTAGAGTGAGGGTTACATTGGCATCAGATCAAACACACTGCCGAGTAAAGTCTACCCAAGCACTTCAGCTAAATGTTCAGTAGTTTGGGGCACTAGGTTTAACATTCATTTTTTGGGTTCTTGAACCTTAATCTTCTGAGTACATTCCAGGACCTGTGCTTTTCATGGCCTCTTTAGTACACTTTATAGGCAAAGTCTGTTTTCCCAGTTTATAGAAATGAGAATCCAGAGCTCTAGCTCTCCACGACTAGTTTGTATCTAAAAGTTCCCAGGAAAACTTCCCTGAAGATTCACCCCGTTACAGCTCTGGCTTACAGCTCACTGCTTCTGTGGCGTTTGGTTGTGAAAAGAGTCAGACCTATCAGCTTTTGCCAAGCCAACTGCATTTTACTTAGCTGGAAGAAAAATCCAGGAAGAAAATGAACTAGACAGAACAGAGGAATACCTCAGTTTTCTTAACATACAACACTGTTTTTGGTCATTTAGGAGTCCAGGAATTTCAACACAGTACATACCTTTATATACCTTGACTACCCTCCTTTGAATAGTAGATTTCTTTCTTTCCTTTCATATTTCCCTCCATTGTTGCCAGCTTCCACTTTCACACATGCTGATGAAAATTGAAAATTCTCCCTCTGCCAGAAAAGCTTTCCCAATAATTCTTCCATCCTGCTCAAACTTCTTTCATGTCTGGTAAGTATTTCCAGCATAAGGTTTAAGCTATCATACTTCAGTTGGATCTGATGAATCTCAAAGTGGCTTTATCCTCTCTATTAATTATAAAGGGAAACCAGAATGACTAGCTCAGATACGGATATCTTCATGGTATCTAACAATTTAATTAGAAGAATTTTGCACCTGGGTTGAGTGTTGATCAGCTGAGATATATCTTTAAAGTTTCTCCTGGTAGATATTTGCTTGAATCACAGGCAGTGACCAAATTACCCATGTTTAGGAAGTTCTGCCAAGAAATAGATTCCACCTGAAAATATTTCAGACTACTGTATGCTCCAAGGGGAGGACGGTGCATACCTACTGCCTCTAAGTGGAAGTGCTCTTTCCCTTTCCACACTTAGCTGGCCTGTCGGGAGCACCAGAACTCTGTGAAAACTAGATTTCTAGCCATAAACCTGAATGAAAATTCTGCCTAACTGAACAAAAAAGCACAGTGAAACATGAAGTATATTGTATTAGATGCGTGTGGGAGGTCTGCATACAAATCACTCCAATAAATATCAGAAGAAAATAATTTAACTCCAAAGTTCAAGTTCAGAGCAACTAAAGTAAAATTCAATAAACAAAATGCTCCGCTGAAGAATATATTCAGTTTACAGGAGCTTGTATTTGTGAAAAAGACCTTAATTGCCTGCTCCCGCCTACAAAGCCTGTCAGCTTTGTAGCCCAGCCTTTCACACCAGAAGAAATAAAGAGAGCACTTATTAAAGAGCACTTTAGCAATGTTCAGCCAATCGGGTCATGAAAAGTGGCTAATACTCTCAATCCTTTAATTTTGTGCCTACAGTGCCTTGCACAAAACCCGAACTATTTGTTGCCCCTTATTGTATGGGTGAGATGATACTCACCTGAAATGCTACCAGATCTCATAATAAAAACTCTTCCATTTGAGGTCTAAGCATATATAATCAGAGTCTCAGGAACACTGTAGTTTAAAAAAAAAGGATTAGAATGTGCTGTGATGCTGATCTTTCAAAAGCGTTTTCCTTGCCCTAGTGGCAAAGAAAAGTATTTCAGATACTAGACAGAGAAGGGGAAAAGGGTTTACTACCTACTTGAATAGAGAATAGTGTAAATCACAAGAATAATTCTTTTCCTCTGTTGAAACAGATTGTCAGTGATATATCTTATAGTGAGAAAACATTATAATCCGTTTATTTAATGAATACATTGTAATATTGTAATATTTTAATCTGCCATTTTATAAAATGCACATTGTATACAAAGAAGTATACTCTTGGTTCAAAGAGGAGTTATAAACTATATTTTGTATGTCAGTGTCCTCTTTGTTAGGTGGTACCTTCTTAATGTTTAATTTGATAGTTTCTACATGAAAACTGATTAGTTTAATTTGTAATTTAGTAAGTAATTTACTGTACAGTAGGTATAGTCTTTAAGAATTCACCACAAGGGGAAGTTGCCTACATATTTTCTTTGCACTTTCTTCATGTATTTAGATTCTTAGCTCTGCCCACTCTTTATCTATTTTGAACATGTTTTGAATTAGTCACATGAGCTGACGCTCAAGGCTTTCCACCAGATTTTAAAGTCTGTTTGCATCTAAGAATGTGTGGGGGCTTAGGAACAGATGCAAATATCTAAATATATATGCTTAAGTACCATGTTGAGTTCTATAATAGATGTTCAGCATTTTTTTTTTTTAATATCTAGCCAATTAAATCTTAGCAAGCATTAGCTTTGAAAAGAAAACAATGAGGAAAGCTTTTATAGTAGTAAACTACAACTGTGTTGTTTCTTCTTCCTCTTCCCTCTGAATATCATGTGTGATTTCAGAGATGTTAGTAGGACTCAACAAGATTCAACAGACTGTCTTCATGTCAGTATTTTTTCAGGTTTTGTTTTGCTTTAATTTAGAATTGAAGTACCCAGTTGTAAAAATGGCATAAATCCAGAAGAAGTATTTTGTACTGTTTAGTGACTAGAATAATTTTAAATTATAAATATTTAATGGTTTTCATAACTTGAATTGTCTGTTAAAAACACAGCTTGACTTTCTTGAAATTTAGCTGAAGTTTATTGAATCAATTCTCTATTGGAAACTTCTCAGTATTTCAAAATGCTCAATTTATACTCCTAGGAGATTATAAATTATTAGTTAAAAACTGAAAATAGCAGAAAAAATATTATTTTTCATATATCTCAGAGTCCAGTCATACTCTCATCTCAAATTAAGAGTTGCTGTTTAAGAGATCTTATTACAACTTCAATTTCCAGTAAGAATTAATAACACTGATTTAGTCAGTACATAATTACATTCCCAGCTTTAACTCTTTCTTATTTTAATCTTTTCGTTATTGAACCTCCAGTATACAGTGCATAATGCATGAATTTTCTTGCTTAGTTAACTGATTGTCATTCCAGTGGAATGTAATCTTCTGATGGATACGGAATGGTAGAAAACTATTTATATGTGCTGCAGAACAGACAGACAATACAGAAATATCCTGCACTTCTATTATGTGGCTGTCTAGAACATCTGCTCAATAATCTAAGCATTATTTTACACATCTAGAATGACTGCTTATGTATTCAAGCACAAAGTCTGCTACCTACATAAAATCATGACAGTTACTGCTTTTTAGGAATCTAACAGAGAAACAGAAGACTGGACAAATTATTTTTCTTGTTGATCTTCAAAATGAGGATTGAGGTATTTTTCAGGGAAAGTGTACTACTCTTACAGTTGCTCTGACTTTACTACTGCTGAAAAGAGTAACTAATTCCCATAAACAATTATTCTCTTTCTCTCTCTCTCTCTTTTTTTTTTTTTTCCCAAATATCAAGTAAACGTGAAATGAATTAATGGAATTAGAAAAGTTTCTGTCTTCATTATTCTCACAGCAAACTTAGCTATATCATGCCCTACCTTTGAAAAGCACAGGATTCTACTTACAAGAAAGGCTGCCACTATATCCTAGGGTTTTGGGGAGACAGAGAATGACAACAGACATATAAATAGTGCATATATTTTATTTAAATAACTAATTGTTAACAGTTACAGACAGCTTTTCTCTAATTTCAAATTCACAGCAAAACGTGGGTATCTCAGATCTTTGATTCTATAAAAAATCTCTGACAAGAACTGCATTCATAGACAAAAAGTATTAAGAAAGTGTACTAAAACAACTTGCATCTTCAAATGAACGTTAGACCAAGGGTACAGTGGCCAAAAATTTGACATGTGACATACAGCAGCAATAATTCATTAAAAGAATATCATTAAAATTCCCAGCTAAGTCTGTATATGGATGCATTTTCCATGATTCATCTCCCTCTAGGTGAAACATGAGTTGATGTGTCAGAGTGCCATATGAACTAGAGATTAACCAATATTATAGGTTCAATTTAAGATCTTCATGGTGGAAAGACAATTCTTCACTACAAGTTTAAAAGCACACAATGTTTCTAAGCAAGATAAAATCACAAGCAATGTTTCCATCCCAGCATTTGACACAACCTTTCTGTAAAAATAAAAAAAAATAAAATTGGGGAATTCTGTGAATTTAGGCTTAATGAGTCATCTCTCATATCAGAACTTGATTTTTTCCAAATAAAACAACATTTTAGAAAAAGGCCCACAGTCACAGAAACAACATTTGTTACTAGTGTTCTAGAGCTTATACATTTATTTTCTTATTAATATAATTATTATTTATTATTATTATTATTATTTTTAAAAAGTTCATTAGAAGTGTTAGCAACTCCATTTTTTGTCCATAAATTAGTAAGAATTTTAAATCTGGTTTTAAGATGGTGCATACACATATTTCTGGGTGTAACCTAGGCCAACATTATTTCCAGAGCTGGCAAATGCTTGAGGAAACATACTGTGAACATTCATTTGTAACTTCAAATGAATTTTATTAACTATGTAGACATATCTATTTTATTCATTTTTCATCAATATCCACTCTTAAAAACAAGTTTCTTGGTAAGAGCATTTTCTAGAGCACAGTTTTATATGCAAAATATAGACTGCTAGATATAAACAGATTTTAAATTGATAATCAAGAAAATATATAGAGCAAACTGCATATTGTAAGAGTCACAGTCCTCCAATCAGCAAACAAAAAAAATCATGTGATTATTTCTTTAACTGAAATAGCATGGATTGTGAATTTCAATTTTTCACAATAAACCATGAATGAACTGTAGACGAAGAATTATAGAAATTAGTTGGAAAATCATTTCAAATAACAAATAAATTAAAGTGAATCACAATGCGTTTGAGAAAATGTCACAATTACTATGCTAATAAGTTTAAATTTACATACTGCCTTTCATCCGAATGGATCCTAATGATGTATAATCTCAACATCCGGAGGAGGCATGATGTGACGAAGGCTGAGAAAAAATGTCTAATATTACTTTGTTAACACACAGAAAATGATGCCTTATTTTTCAAGCTGTATTAATATATTTAATTGCTATCAATAAAATAATCAAATGCTTTGGTTTCTTTTTCTGTGCTCTTTGTTTTAGTATTTAATATTTTTAAAATTTAATTTTTCTTTACTTCCCTGTTTATAAAATTTCTTTTACTTTCATTCCTACTGTATTTTTATTCTTTTTTTTTTTTTTTCTGCTACTTATTTTCTTTTTAATTTTCTTGTGTTTGCTCTGTGCTGCTTCTCCTCCATCTGTCACAGTAAATTATTCTATACGCTGTCTTTTTCTCACCGTAGGCTTATGTCCTCCAGGCTAGGAAACAGGAGTACACCCTGTTCCTCCTCCTCTCACCCTAACGTTTAACTATCACTAAGCTTTTTCATTGATTTTTTTTTTTTGCCCTTTTTTTTTTTTTTTCCATCATTGCTGCAGTTGTGTACTCCATCAGAGTTCTTTTGGCTTAAAAATCCATTCCCCTTGGATCCACAATTTTCCAAATGTCTCCTATTATGCTTGCCCATGATGCATCACAAAAATGTATGTAAGTTATATGCAAGTGCTATATATACCTAAATAGCATATGTTTTACATATTGAACTTATGTGAGATCATATATTGACTCATAAGAGTGGTTCCCTTTAATTACAGTCCACACACATACCATATGTTATATATAAAAACCATATGCCAGACTATCTGTGTGTATGAAGCACTCATGCCTTTTCCACATGGGCAGGTCCTGCAGCTATCCTGATCTCCCAAAGCAAAGTTGATATTACATTTGCTTTTCCTCCCCAGTCTTCCAAACCCTGGGGGTTTCCCATTGACATGTGTACCCACTTCTCAAGTTTACCACTGCGTTGTCTTTCTTGCCCCATGCTGATATGAATCTTCATTCTTTTACCAGAAATGTTGTCTGGTAATTTGATTTACAGAGTATCCTTTTCCAAGCTTGTTTATGGATCTTTCTCTACATCACCCTTTCTTTTATTCTGATTTCAGGGAGTTGCTTTGCAACTTTCTGCCTTCTCCTCTCAGAAATTGTCTGTTTCCTAGATCCCATTTCTCAGTTATGATATCAAGGGAATTTGGTGTCTCCTTTCATCCCCAAGCTTTCAAAATCTCTTCTCCTAATAACTACACAACTGAGACTGTGTGCAGAGACAGTCCAATCCTTGATGTAGACAATTTTTTGTGTCAAGATTTGGTCACAGCTGCTCATGTTCTGTGTGGTAGCAGTAGAGCAATATATTGATTTCCATGTTCAGTTAGACGGGTTTTTATTTCTCTCGGTTGTTTGTAGGGAAGCTTTTTTTTTTTTTTTTTTTCTCTTCACTAAACAATGAGCCTAATAGAACAGGATAAAATAAAGAAATAAAGGCTGAAGGGCCTATATAATGACCACATGCCACATTACATGCTCAATAGATATAACACAGAATGTCCTATGACAATAGCACGGTATGCCTATGGATATGGCACATGAGGCCAAGAAATTCATTGCTGCAATATTTAGATATAGAAAAGAAAAAAAGCTTGAAAATGAAAAATAATACTGGAAGTAAGCTAAAAGGAGGAGTTATAAGGAGAAAATATTTACAGATGTTGGTGAAATTTTGCACATGTAACACTGGTGGCTTGCAGGTGAATCTGCTTGTTACAAGACTGTGATGGTTTTACTCAGGTGGGCAGCTGAGCTCCACCTCAGCTGCTCTCTCACTACCCTTTCTCAAAGGGAAAAGGGGAGAAAATATGATGGAAGGGGCTCAAGGGTTGAGATAAGGACAGGGAGATCACTCAACAATTATTGTGATGGGCAAAGCAGACTCAGAGTAGGGAGACAGCAAAATTTATTTCTTATTACTAACAAGCTAGAGAAGTGAGAAACAAAGGAAAGAAACTAAAAACACCTTCTCCCCATCCACCCTATTTGACCTCCTCCCCCCAAAAGGCGCAGGGGAACAGGAGAATGGGGGTTGCCATCAGTCTAGTGCTTTGCCTCCGCCACTCCTTCACAGTCACTCTCTTCCCTTGCTTCAATGTGGGGTCCCTCCCATGGGATGCCATCCTTCCTGAACTGATCCTGCATGGGCTTCCCACAGGAAGCTTGTGTTGCTGCTTAAAATGCCCTGATATTCAGAAATCAAACTGATATATGACAGTGATAAAACTATACTAAGCTATAGAGTTACTAGACAAATTTATCAATGTAGTTTTACCAGGGAACAGTCAACATCGTTAACGTGAACAGAGGCCATTCCTCACAAAACAAGTAGAGTTCTTTGAAGAAATTAACAACTATGAGAACAAAAGATTTTCCAAGCTGATATCCCAGGAATCAATCACCAAGCATGAAGATAAAAGGGCATCCTGTTGATATAATTTGTCTGTGTTTCCAAAAGAAAATCCTTGGGGCTGAGGATTTCTTAGGGAAAAGGAAATAACTTGAGTGGGTTTGTAAAAGTATCGGGGAGGAAAGGAAGGTGTGAAGAAAGCAAGTGTGCCACTTGTGGCACAAAACACTGGGCTGGAAGGACCTTTCACTTACCAGACTGCATTTCTATTCTTATAAATTATAGAATGTCTTACCCTTCTTCTTGTGACCAAGAGATGAAAAGAAGTCTCTGGTGACCATAGTCAGAATTACTTTGAATGCTTTTCAAAAATTTTGTTTGACTGTTACATTGTGCCCAAAGACAGAGCCAGATATGGATGCAAAAGGTCAGAAAAGACAGCGGACCCCAGCTTTCCTTTGTCATCTCTTCAGTGTTGAAGTTGCAGGTTCATTCAAATGCTAGGTTCAAAATCATTAGTCATGTTTTTTTTAAGTACTTGGCAGGACCAAGTCATCAGTTCTGCCAGTCATTCACTAATGTAGTATAGAAGTACACTCAGCCCCAGTTCCATAGTGGTATTGAAACAAGCACTCTCATATAGAAAAACGTTCTGCTTCCCCCATGTCTGCAGATGCAGTCCAATCCATCTGCCATGCCTGAGAGAGAGATAGAAAGAAATATCTTAGGGAAAGGTGTGTCTTAATTTCTAGTTTTCTTTATTATTTGTTGAAACACATATGAAACACAATAGCCCTTTTTTTTTGGGGGGGGGGGGGCGGGCGGGGAGTTAGGTCAGATTGTTCCTTGAGAACTTTGAAATTGTTCGGGATGATAATTTCTTGTTGTTGTGATGGGCTGGGGAAATAAGTGATTTGGTTGTCAAATTAAGGATGTAGTCAATCTTTTGCATACTGGAAAGAACTGTGAGTTATGCGGCTGGGATTTTTTTAGTAGCTCAATATAAGTTTGTATTCCATATGAGAAAGTGTCCCCTATGATGTTAGTACTCTCAGAACTAAAATGGCCAGTAAGAAATATGTTTTTCTATTTGTTGTTCATTTTGATTTTGGGTTTAAGCCAGGGAGCTGTTAAAATCCTTCTGGGAATATGGAATGCTTTCCCCTAGTAAATAACATTGTTTCATATTAGAGGATAAGTGGACCCAAAAGGTGCTTTATATGAGATTGAGAGCCCAATAAGTCAAAAGTAAATATTTAATACATGACTCAGAATGTCACACTCCAGGATTGTGGAGTAACACAAACACTGTGCTAAAATACATACGGACTAAGTTATAATTCTATTAAAAGGTTTGTGCCATGCAAACAATATGCTGTATTATTTCTTTAAGAAATGATTTACTGTGTTCCCATGAGTTAGCATACATTTCAAGATCGTAGTAATGATAACATGCATGTTTTATGTCAAGAATTTTAACTGACCTTGATAAATTATGATGGGGAGAGGGGTGTATTACATTCCCATGAATGTGTGTGTCATTCTCTGTATTTTTTTCAATAAATAGTTCTTAAACAGAAAACCGTTCTCAAGGAGAACAGACAGTTAGTGGCATTTATGTCAGGATGAGACTCCCAGGGATCCTGGTAGTTGACATCAAGTGGAACTTTATGGTAGAAATTATTTGTACTATTAGAGAAGCAAATGAGTGGCACATCAGCGTGATAACAGTTCTGTATTACCCAGACATTCTGTGTGACTGACAAACCCTGCTGACCCTCTCGTACACAAAGGTGCAATGAATTAAATTCATTTTTATGAAGCTGGGTGATGGAATATTTTCTTACAAAATGAGGGCAAATTATAGTACTCTTCTGGGCTAGCATGTGTGTGTCTCTTGGTTCAACGATAGTGAAGGCTGTGAAATAGAAGACAAGATCTATTGTTAAGTTACTTTAGTTTTAGATCATATGGATCTATGCTATGAGCAGATTCTCTTGCTCTGTAATCAATACGGCCCTTATCTATTAATTTCTTTAATTCTTTAATGCCCAACAGACATCCCAGCACAAATTCACTCTGATATACCTGTTATAATAAAGATGTTTCCCTGTAAAAGCTACCTTTTTTCTACCTAAGCAGTATATATACATATATAAAATGTATATACATATGCTATAGCACATGTATAAACATATGTTATAGTATGTGTATATATATAAATATATATATATATGTTATTTGGGCAATGTTTGTGAGGTCTTCATTTTATTTCACAATGAATCATCCCATAGCTCCCTTGCATAATCAACAAAAGATAGCTTCCCTGTATAACCAAGTTTCCTAGTTTAGCAGTTTAGTTAGTTTAGAAGACCAGTTCATCTTGCTTTTAATCACAAAGGCTTCATATCATATAAACTTTGAACTATCAAAAGTCATTGGAAGATGGAACTGAATGATATTCTACTCTCTAAGGAAAACTGGTTTCTTCCAAACACATAAGAACATATAACTAAAATATTTTATTCTCTATTTTAGTTTCTGTCTCATAGTCCTAATATAACCCTCAGTTGGAAGCTGATTGCTTGGAAGAACAGATTGTTACTGCAACATGATGCTATAGTCTCCAGATGCTGTTATCCTCTCTCCTCCAGGCACACTCCAAGGTTGATCCAAACAGTTCAGCAGTCCTCTCACAAGGCAGCTATTTCTTGATGATGCAGCCCAGTGACCTCACCTGAGAGTTGCTGGCTCCTGGGGTAGGAAAGTTTGTTGTTGATTTTAAAACAGATTTCTTCTGTTGTTTAATGGGGAGCAAACCTGAGATAAGAAAGAGCTATTCTGGTGAAACGGAGAGACAGTACAATGTGCTGCAAAATGAAAACACATAGGACTCTAATGAGGTTCATACCCTCATATCTGTGCATGAAAGGTGAAGAAAACTGGAGTGGGTGAGGAGCACTCCGTACTGACTGAGGCCAGTATTTTTCGAAGCATGTGCAGCTACCAATTGACAGACAGTCCCATCTGAGGACTAAAATGAGATTTGGATCTCAAGGGAAATTTTCAGTTCGGCTGTGATATCCAAGGAGATATTCAGAGAAGAAGCTTGGCTGTAACCCACTTGTCTGTGCACATGGTTCTCAAATTTGATTGTACAAAGGATATGTGATGAGGATTTTAGGAGCTTTCAGTTAACATGAATACTATATAGGTAATTAATACATGCAAACTATTCCCTCTGTAATGACTTCTTCTACATAAAGTTAGAAGTCAACTGATTGATTCCTTAGTTCAAAAGGTAGAGAGGCTAGTGGTTTGATGCCAAGGGTCTGATGCTAGTTACAGTGCCTAGTGAGATGATGAATGTTTGGTATCAATTAAAAAAAGAAAAAAAAGTGAGCGTTTTCCATTACACAATCAATCTTTCTGCCTCCAAGTAAAATGTGGTAACCAGATTTTCAAGATCTGCTCAGCTGTCTTGAAAATCAGGCCCAAAAGCACCAAAGACAATATTTCAAGAACTTGTACAAGCAAAAAACCCACAAAAATAATAATTAAAAAAAACATTTAAGCATCATCTAAATTCCAGGCTGGGAAGCATAAGTCTAAATGGTCACTTTGCTGTCAATACGTTGCACAAAAAACCTCCATAATGATAGAAATGTTAGCAAATTGCTTCCTTCTGCTAAACTTACTTTGGACTATGAGGAAATCTAATTTCAAGATGTTGCCACATCCTGGCTGGAGGTGGCTGTTTGTTGACAATGAAACTTGTTTGCTACTTCTTAATGTGAACCAGAAAATTATGTGTGCACATTAAAATCAAAATGAAAATAGAGAATCTACTAAACTAACAAAAGATTTTACAGTATGGTTACTGGGGTTTAGGTTTTTTTTTTTTTTTTTTTTCCCTCCTTTTACCTTCTTTCTTTTTGCTGATTCAGTTGACGCAGACTTCTGTTCATCAGCCAGGTTTATGGGAAGAGGTACTATTGTCTATTAGAACAATTCATGCAGCTGAAAAAGCAGAAATGTTTGAGCACACAAGCTCTTCTTATGTACTGCACTCAGCTGTCTTTTGAGGACTAAATACTCGCAATGCAAGAACTTCCCTTCTCTTACTCTCCTGCTGTTCTGTGATAATGTTTCTATCTGATTCATCTTCCATCCACAAAACTACTTTTAAAATCTTAGTGCTAAGCAGTACCATCTCTCTAGGGCATCCATCCAACCAGATTCCTTGGGCTTTCCTCTTGCACCCCTAAATAGGAACAAATGTTAAGCTGACAGAGTGGAAGCATTTGTGATTTGGTTACAGAGAGTCTACTCCTAAGGATTTTTTTTTTTTTTTGCAAGCAACCATCAAACTAGTGAATTTGCAGGGGAAATGTATCTAGAATGTGCTTTCTTTCAGGTCTTTGTAATGTCATTCTTAAATGTTAAAAAAAAAAAATAAATCAGTGTTTTCATTTTCATGGTAAAATAGCATTAAGAAGCTGTAAAAATATACAACAGATTAAGTGTACAGTAATATAACCAGATACCCCAACTGACATGTAATGGCCTAACAATTCTGATTTATTTTTTATTTCTTAATTTTATTTTTAATAGTGTTATATCAATCTGTCCTGACAAAAATCTAAGAAGAATTTTTTTTCCTGGTTATCTTCATGATCTTCATGTATTAGACTCCAGGAGAAAACCTGAGTGCTTTTTTTTTTTTTTTTTTTTTTTTGGGGTGGTGGTGGTGGTGAGGGGTAGTTTTGTCTGGGGATTTGGTTCACATATCTCATAAACGTCTCCCACCCCCACCTTCTTCCCTGTTTCCTGATATACTTTGATGTTACATCTTTTCAGAGGGTGTGTGCGCTCTCTCAATTGATTGTTGACTTTTCAGATGAGAATCACCATGTCTGAAAGTATAGTTTTGAAAGATCTGTTATTTAGCTTGCCACACTATTCAGTCATGAGTAGTAGCAAGGAAAAGATGTTCTTGCTTGCTTCAAAGAAACAACTTTAATGTATAGGCATTTATAAAGAAGTTTCCAATGCAAACTGTCATTTTAATAAAATCATTCCTGAAAGGGTTTGGGATTTAGATCTTTGTATCCCTCTCCATGGATATAATTTGGTGGCTTCTTCAATAGAAAAAAAGAAAGGGTGTGTGTGTGTGGGGGTGGAGTTCCCTCCGGTAAGGGGAAAATCTTGTGTGTTACAGCTCTATGTCAGCTTCCTAATGGTGACAATTTGGGTGAACAAATGCAGTTAAGAACATTGAGGTAGGACCCCAAAATGCACCACAGATATAACATAATGTTCATCAGTTCTAGCAGTGTTTACAGCACCAAAACCATTAAACCCACCATCTGTTAGTTGAAATCAACACTGCTGACTTCATCCATTTTCAACAAGGGTCCAGCCAAGTTGAAAGATCTCAGCTTATAGTGTGAGACAGGAAAGCAAGACCAGGACTGGGCAAAAATTCTTGCAAGGCATTATTAACTGTTTTGTGTCATGCATAAAATAGTCAATTAGTAAGAGGAATTACACTGTGCTGTACCTGAATGCGGCCTACATCTGCAAATGCTAAAACAGGTTCTGCACTCTTTTAGACTTCAGTTTGCATCCATCTCTTTTAACATAAAGTAGCTTTCTCTGTGCAGTAATGTACAGAGCTTTTGTGCTGTCATGGACTTTTCCTTTGGTAACATAAGCTGTACTTGAAGCCTAAGGGGAATGTTTTGACCTGTTTTTTTATGGTGGAAAAAAAAAAACAGCTGGGGAGGTTCTACTTCTAGCTAGACATCTTCATTAGTATGTATGAAGCTGTTTATCTAAGAAATTCTGTGCTGGTCTGGAGGGCAAAGGTTGTTTGCACAGAAAAATATATCTTATTTGGGAAGTCAGAAGGTGTTGAGGGTACCAAAAAAAAAAAAAAAAAAGTGGTTCTCAGGCTGAAAGATGAATAAAATAATTTCACTTCCTTCGATGTCTGAAGAATGTGGGATGTCCCCACTTAAAACAGTGTTTCTCCTCTGAAAAGTAAAGCTTCAGAAGTAGAATAAAAGGGATAAATATTTGTACTGCGAGTGAGTGGAAAGCAAAAAGGTTTGACCACCTCGAATACTTATGGTATTTCTGGAGAGCACTTTGCCTCATCACGTAGCTGCTGTTCATCCCTACTCCTCAGAGGCTATCTGGGCAAAACCCATCACAAAGCAGTGTAGGAAAGGGCTGCATGGCTGTCAGTCTTCAAGTATGGGTTTCTCATTTTGAAAGAGGGAAACCGAGGAAATATTTCAACATGCTGTCACATTGTGCTGAAAGCAGGGCACCACACAAGATATTTTTCACTGAGAAGCTGCACAGCCTTTACTTCCCTATGCCATGTTTTTTCTTTCATTCTGAGGAGGATTGTGCTGGATCTGTATAATGTGAAGATAATATGTGAAACACAAAGTACGGAACAGTACTGAGTAATAAAGCAAATGAAGTGAAACTCCAAATAGCATACTGGGGAATTCTTGATTATAATGTGAGTAAACATTACATGGTGAACTAAAGTTTCAGGCCAGTGAATGATCCCCTGCAGAACTCTTAACTCCTTTACTTTTTCACAATTTCTATTTGTGCCAGTGGGAATGAACGTATCTAAATTATGGTGTATTATGTTTCACATTTTAGAGTAAAAGTATTTTTACCCTTTTCACATCTAAGATGTCCAGAGAGGCTGAACTTGGTGAATCCCATACCAGTGACTCAGTGCCATAAAAAGAGGGGAGATAATCTCCATGCCACTCTACTTGGTACTAACACATATACTCCTCTGCAGTACATAATGGGATTAGAGACACTTCAAGAAATTTGCTCTCCCAGTTTTCATTCCACCAGTATTACTCAGCTTCACTTAAAGCTGAAAAGCTCCAGAGGTCCTGGAAGGGCTCTTGATAAAATCCACCTTTAGGGAATACTGTCTACTAATTAACGTCTCTATTCACAGGATGTTTACAAAGAAAATAGTGTATAAAGCTTGGAATGGGAGAAGCTGATGGGAATTTCAAGAAAAGCTGTTGAAAAACTTGCCACTAACAGGTGGAGAACAAAGGCAAAATTGCCTAATCATAATTTAATTCATATCTTCTTAATCCTTCTTGAAAAAAACAAATCTTTAAAAAAATGTCATTTTCATTACTTTATAGAAAGAGATAGGGATAATTGGAGTGTAAGAAGAACAGTTGTAATGTGGAACGAAGTTTTTATTTTTCTGTGTCTCCTTTAAAATGAGGTACTAAGTATCCTTGAATACAAATCTCCGGTTGGGAAGTGTGAAAAATTGCTATTGAGAGACTAATCAGGCTCTAGAAAAGAGGAAGAAATGACTCACCAGCTTCTTGAACTCTGCCTTCTGATGTTTTCTCTATGTCAATAGAGTTGTAAGACCATAATATCGAAGTCAACAAAAATTATATATAGAAGACAGAAGCAATCTGCATTTGGTTTTGTAATGCCTGGACTCCCTTTGGAGGGTGGGGCATACAACAGTGGACAGAAAATAGTGGACAGAAACGCTATGCGTTGCTGTAAGCAGGTAGCTGCTCACAGGTGTTGCCAGCGAAAAGGAGAGATGAAATCTAGTTTCTAATTTCTTAACCATTTGGTTCATTAATTCATATCACAAGGTGATTTATGGGAAAAGATGAGAGCTGTGAGTGGCTATGATTGCTGTAACTTTAATTAGAGCAGTAGGCATGACATATGTGGGTTCATGCCTAGTAGTTTCTAGGGAAAAAGGGAATAAAAATTCAAAGCTAAATTTTCTAAAATTTAAAAGTAAATCACATTTTAGCATACCTCAGCCCACAACAATCTTCATTTATTTTTGCTGGCTGAGGCTTCATTAGCCTTCCAAAAAGAAAACCAAATAATGAAAATGGAGGAGCAGAAAGTCCCCTAGTCCTGTCTGACTGAATAGATCAGGTCCTGAAACAGTCATTTGCAGTCTTCCTTAGTTTGTGGGCCTAATCCAGACACGGTGGAAGCTTTTTCTGAGTGTAGAGGTCAGTATTAATAACTTCAGCAGCAGCTAAAATACCACAGACAAGGTAGGGTCTCTTGCTGTTAGTATGTCCTATTTATCAGCAGAAGTTCATATCTGCACCTTGTTCTACCTAGAAAGGATTTTGTTAGCATAAATGGGCTGCATTATTCCTACATGCCCTGACATTTTCAAACTGTGTTCTTCCTCTGGCAATAAGATGCCAGAGCCATGGAGTGTGTTGTGTGCAGCACAATTGCCTTTCTAAAAGGTGACGTGGGGGGATATTTAAAGAATGGTTCACAGGGATTTAACTGAAGAGTTCTCACTGATGTTAGTTTACCCCCTGTGAGTCTGACAGGGTAGATTAGACCACATTGGGGAAAATAACATTCATGCTCAGTCAATCACAAAAGATCTCTGCTGTTGTGTCACTCACTCTGGAGAGGAGATTGTAGGTATTAGCCACTGCGGTCCCAGTTTTGTTGACTTGAAGCTTGTTAAGCTGGTTTTATATTCATTGAAGGAGTGCTTGTGGTAATAAGCAACTAAGCCGAAGGTCTGTGATCCTGTAGCTAGGGCTCATAGAGCAGATAAAGCACATTTCTTTAGTTTAGTGCTTAGAGAGGGGCTATTTTATTCCCCCTGGAGTTTATTTGTTCAAAAGAAAATCCACTTTAATCAGTTTAGAGAGCAGCCATGCTGTGTTCATACAGAGCATGATGGTATGGTCTGGGTCCAGCAGTGCTTCCTTCTCAGGCAGCCTGGACATCTTTATCAAATCCTTCTCCTTTACAGTCACAGAATGAGTAGCAGGGCTCTGATTTGTTCTTCCTGCTTGGCTGACTCATCCTCCCATACTTCTTTTTTTTAGCACTTGGCTGTTTGCTTCTCTAACTCTGACAGATACTAAAGAGTTAAAACTGTTTGAATCAACTGTGGTGTCACTTACCAGTGATGGGGGAAAAATAAATGTTCTGTTTCTTTACTTTACTTGAGATATGTCACAGAGGTTACAGAAAGATAAAGTAAGTGACAGTATCTTTCACGTTATACTGTCATTTTTCTGAAATAAGAAAATTTCAAGCACTTATGAGTTAGGAAAATTGACTCATTACCAACAGAAACAAACAATTCCAAATGTCTGAATAAAAATAAAAATAAAAATAAAAAAAATCTCACAATGTGGCTGCTACTGTCAAACAGCAGAATATAATGGTAATATGTTTGTATGGTCTGACTTCCAGAAAGGCAATACAGCTAGCCTTCTTAAAGTTAATTTGGACTGTGATTTTCTTCTTACTTTAATATTTAAAGAAACACAGGAAAATGCATATTTTTACTGTCTTACAGTAGACTGTCTACACATGCAAAAATCATTGTTCAAATGAAAATCAAATGCAAAAAAAACCAAAAAAACAATAAAAACAGACAAAATATATCTTACAAAAGGATAACACTTAAAACTTATATTTCAAGAAATTCACACACTGTTGCTTCTCTGTGGCTTATTATATTGTGACTAAGTACTGGAAAACATTCTCATGTATGGTTTAATGAGTAAATGAACAGTCAATAATAATAAAACTAACTTTTTTTTTTGTTTTTTGTTTTTTTTTTTTTGCATAACTGGAAAGAATTAATTTTCACTTGGAATTACCATATCTGAAATATAAGCAAATTGTCTCCCTTGCAGAAATAATTTGAAATCAAGCATTTATATAAATATATCTCTTTTCTCTTTTCCCTGAAGAGCTATGCTTAGGTCAGGATTCCTTGTTTCTTTGAGTGGAATCCATTTGCAGCTTTTCAACATTTTTATTGCTAGAAGAATAATAAATACAAATCTTTTTAATTTTGAGTAGTGATAAACTGTTCTGAATTATATGCTTCACAGTGTATTTTTCTTGACCTTTTAATTTCTTCTCACAGGTTTGAGTAATTTCTACAATTTTAATTATTTGCTCTTGTCTTGAAAGAATTTTAAAAGCATTCTTGGCTAAATCTGCCAATAGATTTGTATATAGTCCTTCATGATTTCCTCTTACAGAGGAGGAGTCTTATGGTAGGAATTGCAGCTAGGAGAAGGGAAGCATAATGTACTTGCAGAAATGTTGCAAGTTACTGATCTGAATGTTTTATACACTAAAGGCTTTATCTTTAACTATCTTGGTTAGCTCTTCTCTGAGTTTAAACTAGAGCTTTTAATAAATAGTCTCTGCTGCATTTTCAAAATCACCTTTCATTGATTTGGAAATCAATAAACCATACCTAACAAATCTGACCGACTAATGAATAAGGATTTGCTCAAACTACTGTTTAAAGCCATGGAAATTTTATATTGAGCACAGGAGTGATTATTTAAATTCTGGTTAGTTAACAGGTCATGCTCTTTAAAATGACACTATTAATTTCAACAGCTCTATTAATTTTCCTCCTATCAAATCTGAATTGACTGCAAATTCACAGGTCAATGTTGTTGGTTTCATTTGATCCAGCAAGTTGTTTTAGCAAAATCATTGTGAAAAATATGTATTGTTAATGTGCAATAATTCCTATTTTAAAGTCAATTTTTGTTTCACTCAAAACCAAACACCAAAACCAAAAAAAAATTGAACAGAAAAGAACATTCAGACTAAGGTCTCGAATAAAAATTACAACATAAATGATATGTGTGATATACACTGCAAGATGTTAAAGAGAAAATGAAGCACAAATATTACAGTTCTGTTGAAAGCTTTGTCCAAAAGTTGAGCTAGAAATCTTTAAGGAGTACATTTTGTATGAGAACTAAAATACATCCTTTGGAGTATTCACAGTATCTGATCTTAGTTTTGACTGAAATTAAGCAATGTAGAGCAACTGGCTTTTCCTCCCTTTTTTGCTCATATTCCTTTCCACTCTCTTTCTTGTTTCTGGACAAGCTCATAAGCTTCATAAAAAGACCAAAGTCAGTGCATAGGAAATCTAGTTTTTTATTTGGACATTTCACAGAAATATGACAGATTGGTCAGGAAGAGAGTCTTCAACATCATAGGAAAGTGAAGTGTTAACTGAAATAAAAATCTGGTGTGTGCACCTAGCTCAGAAGAATAGGCAGCATGATGTATAAATTGCAGCAGAAGTGAAAGATACAGGTTTTCAGTGATTCTCTGAAGGTAAATCAGTCCAGTGATTCATATTTTGTGAGTCAGCCATTGTTTTTTCTCTTCCTCTTATGTATGTGGCCCTGGTAAACTTCCACTGGCTGCTGGACTTGAATTCTCTATATCTAAACATCTGGGAATTGAGTGCTTTGTGTTTTTCTCTGATTTGAGTAAACTATATTTTCTTGGTTGTCTCAGAAAAGCTTCCAAGAAAGAGGAAGGAAGTTATCCTTCATTTCAAAGTATTTCATCAGTCCACTGTTGCTAATATTTTTGCTTCTTATCCCTGCCTGCCCCTGAACATCAAGAGAGACACAAACATCCTTTACTCTCCTGTTCTAGTTTGTCGAGAACATATTACAGTGAAGGATGATTTAGACTCCATTAAGGAGTCTGGTTGCTCAGTTCCTGACTTCAGATGCTGTTTGAAATTGCATCTCTCTTTCTCTCTCTTCTTCTTCTGCAGCCATCACCCTCATCTCGATCCTACAGTTTAGGAATAAACTTGCCTATTTGCTGCTGAGTTCAATAGCATTTCATACATTGGCAAAACTATAAATAAACAGTTATGGATCAGGCTTTATCTATCACACTGATTCTTAGAAACCTTGGCATGTACTTTGAAAGTATAAGGTTACAGGATGTTAGGCACATAACAACTGACATATGGTTGGAAACACTGGAGATGTCAGTCATACAGTGGAATTTGGAAGTACTGATCAATAATTTATATTAGTGATCACTTGGCCCTTATCTAATAACCCATTCTGTACTTTCCACCATCTAATTTCATTTGGCATTAGTGATCACTGCTTTTCCACTTAAAGTGATCTGATTAGACCTTGAAATATTTCCATTTTTCAAGATATATCACATCTTCTGCAACTCTATGTAACATACATTCAGGTGGAATTTGATTAGACCGGGCAATTTACTTGTGATTCATGCCTAGTTTAAGATACTGAAGCAGGCAGGAAGGCGCCAGTACAATTTTAAGCCATACAGAGCACCAGTTAAAGAGCCTTTCTGTGTCTTTGATACATAATGAACACTTTAGTTACTTTTAAAATCACATCAGATTTGCTGACTGTTAAAACTCAGACAAACCTGCCAGGAGCCCTTGTGCATATTTTTTATTTTATTTATTTATTTATTTATTTATTGACTGGTGGGGCTAGGAAGGCTTCAGGAGTTTGAAATGTGGGTAGAGCAGACTTAGAGCTAGGGTTAGGTGAGGATCAACTAGCAGGATCAGCCCGCACAGCTGGAGGCCAGTTTACGATCTGTAGCTCTGGAAGTGGCCTCCAAGTTGAGGTTAAGGACAGAGAGGGCTGAGGTTTGTACAGGTTGGGGGTGGCCAGATGGAACCATGGTCACATTAGAACTGTTCCCATCTGGCTATTTTTATCTTTTCAGGGTTAATGTTTGGGCTGTCCCTAAAGTTAGGGTTGAAGCACTGAAAACCAAAGTATAAATGTCAGAATTGGAAACAGCCTGCAAAAATATAAGAGGAGAGACTACAGCAATGTTGGGCTATGATACCAGGAGTTGTCCTTGGGTACAACTGGGACAACAGGCTTGGCAGGTACCAACGTGGTCAATCTTTTCTGTTTTATCTCAAGATGTGGAAGACTTTGATCTGCATTAAGGGATCAGGTAATGCCTTGCACTGTTACAGGAACTTGAGCTTGAGATAGGTTTAATGTAGAAATCTCAGCCCACCTGGTTCAATTTCAGGCATCTGTTCAGAAGGGTGAGATGGGCAGTGTAAATGCTTTGGTAGCTGTACTGGGTCTGGCTGGGATGTTAACTTTCCCTGCAGCAGCCCATACAAAAAAAAAAATAAAAATGCCACACACAGATGGGCTCCTGATCGAGGGGTGGACCTGACCATAGAGGCCATCACACTGGTTACCCATGAGTGTGAGACCTGTGCTGCAATCAAGAGAACCATGAAGGTAAAATCTCCCTGGAACAGGGGGAGGTGGCTAGCATTTCAATATGGTGAGGCCTGGCAAGTTGACTATATCGGACCACTCCCACAAACCCGCCAAGGCAAATGGTACATACTCACCATGGTAGAAGCAACTACTGGGTGGCTGGAAACATACCCCGTAAACCATGCCACGGCCTGAAACATCATCTTGGGCCTAGAAAAGCAAGTGCTGTGGTGTCATGGTACACCAGAGAGAATAGAGTCTGACAATGGGAGTCACTTCCGAAACAATCTTGTAACCGCCTGGGCCAAGAGGCATGGTATTGAGTGGGTGTATCACATCCCTTATCACCCACAAGCCTCTGGGAAGGTTGAGAGGTACAATAGACTGTTAAAGACTATGTTACAAGCATTGGGTGCTGATACATGGAAACAATAGGACATAAATCTACCAGAAGCCACTTGGCTAGTTAACAACAGGGGGTCTGACAGCTGTCCTGGTCCTGCTGAAACAAAACCCCTATGCACGGTGAAAGGAGCTAAAGTCCCCGTAGAGCATGTAGGAAAGTGGATGGGGAAGGCGGTGTGGGTTGCTCCTGCCTCGGGAAAAGGCAAACGCACTTGTGGGATTGTCTTCGCCCAAGGACCGGGGTATACCTGGTGGGTCATGCAAAAGAATGGGGATATGAGGTGCGTGCCTCAAGGAGATTTAACCTTGAGAGAAAACTAATCTGTAATCTAAGTTATATGTTATAGGAAGACGCTGCAGGATCAGCTACAGGTCAACTTTGCAAGGAACTGGGCAAGTGCAACAAGGACTTGAGCTAAGCTGGTGCTGGCGTCCAGACATCCAACTCCACCTGCCCTGAGTAACGACTTTGGCAGATGAAGATTAAATCGCCAACAGGTCTTATGAACATTTTCTGAGAAAGACCTATAGAATAAAAAGATACACCTACCTATCAATCTGTCAAAGAACAAGGAACAATGGTGATGAGATTACTTATATGCTAAAGTATGGGGGACCTGAGAGTGACACAAATGTTATGGAATAAGGGGTGGAGGTTGTACTGGATCTGCCTGGGATGTTAACCTTCCCTGCAGCAGCCCATACAGTGCTGTGCTCTGCACTTGCAGCTAGAACAGCAGTGGTATCACACCAGTGCTGTGTCTGCTGCTGAGCAGTGCTGGCACAGCATCAGGACTCTCTCTAACCCTCTTAGGGGGTGGGCAAAAAAAGTGAGAAAGAAACATCACCAGGGCAGCTGACCTAAACCAACCAAAGGGATATTCCATACCATATGATGTCACACTCAGCAATAAAAGGTGGAAAAAGGAAGAGGAGGGGAGGAGTGGGCTCTTGTTGCGAAAACGTCTGTCCTCCTGAGCACTGGCTACATGCGTTGAGGCCCTGCTTCAAGGACGTGGTCAAGCATTGCTCATTTGTGGGAAGTAGAGAGTAATTTCTTTCCTCTGCACTTCCACATAGCCTTTACTTTTTTTTTTTCCCCTTTCCCCCTCCCTTTTCCCCTTTCCCTTTGTTCCCTTTAGTTAAATTGTTTAATTAATAATTTTCCTTAATAATTATTATTTTTTTTTCGCTTTAATTAAATTATCCTTATCTCAACCCGTGAGTTGTTCTTTCCTTTATTTCTTCCCCTCCTCATCTAAGGAGGGGGAGTGAGAGAGTGGTTGTTGTATTCAGCTGCCTAGCATGGTAAAACCACCACAGTAGCCTTTAGGTGATCCATGATGACCTTAACACTTACTGTACATTGGGACCGAGTGTCACTTTAACAAACAAGTCACTGCCTTCAACTCAGATTTTTTTTTTTTAATTCTCTTTCTGTGTATTTATTAAGTTGGAATAGAATTTGCTATACAAAGATAGAAAGTAAACAGCTTAAGCAAACTTTCTTACAGTATCCTGATCTGTCTGTTTCTCTATTCTGTAGCACTTTAGCTTGTTCTTTCTTTGGAGTAAGACTTATGTTCAAATTCATTAATTTTGAAGGAGCCCTGGAGTGGACTGGGACATAGAATAACCCTGAATAATAATTTTTATTGGGATGGGTGAAAAGTAATTTGCTGAAACTCATGAAAGTGTATAGTTTAGAACATTACTGTGCTAATGTGACATCTGTCTATAAGAAGGGTCATAAGGAAGATGTGGGGAGCTACAGGTCTGTCAGCCTGACCTTGGTGCCAGGAAAGCTGATGGAACAGGTCATCATGAGTGCAATCACATGGCATGTGCGGGACAGCCTGGGGATCAGGCCCAATCAGCATGGGTTTGTGAAAGGCAGCTCCTGCCTGACCAACCTCATCTCCTTCTATGACCAGGTGACTCACCTGGTGGATGGGGAAAAGGCTGTTGACGGAGTCTACTTAGACTTCAGCAAAGACTTTGAAGTGGTCTCCCACAGTATTCTCCTGGAGAAACTGGCAGCCCGTGGCTTGGACAGGTACTCTCTTTTCTGGGTGGAAAACTGTCTGGATGGCTGGGTCCAGAGAGTAGTGGTGAATGGATTGAAATCCAGATGGCGACCAGTCACGACTGGTGTTCCCCAGGGGTTGGTGTTGGGGCCCATCCTCTTTAATATGTTTATCAGTGATTTGGATGAGGGAATTGAGTGCACCCTCAGTAAGTTTGCAGATGACACCAAGCTGGGGGGAAGTGTTGATCTGCTGGAGAGTAGGAAGGCCCTGCAGAGGGACCTGGACAGGCTGGATCAATGGGCAGAGGCCAATGGGATGAGATTCAGTATGGCTAAGTGTGGGTCCTGCACTTTGGTCACAACAACCCCCATGCAATGCTACAGGCTCGGGGCAGAGTGGCTCAAAAGCTGTGCAGAGGGAAAGGATCTGGGGGTGTTGGTTGATGCTCGCCTGAACATGAGCTGACAGTGTGCTCAGATGGCCAAGAAGGCCAGCGACATCCTGGCTTGTATCAGGAATAGTGTAGCCAGCAGGACCAGGGAAGTGATAGTCCCCCTGTATGCAGAGCTGGTGAGGCTGCCCCTTGAGTGCTGTGTTCGATTTTGGGCCCATCACAACAAGAAAGACATCAAGGCCTTGGAGAGTGTCCAGAGAAGGGCTACAAAGCTGGTGAAAGGCCTGAAACACAAGTCTTATGAGGAGCAGCTGAGGGAACTGGGGGTGTTTAGTCTGGAGAAGAGGAGACTCAGGGAAGACCTTAATTGCTCTCTACAACTACTTGAAAGGAAGTTGTGGGGAGCTGGAAGTCGGCCTCCTCTCGCAGAAAACCAGTGATAGGACTAGAGGGAATGGCCTCAAGTTGAGCCAGGGGAGGTTGAGGTTGGAAATTATGAGACATTTCTTCTCAGAAAGTGTAGTCAGGCATTGGAGTGGGTTGCCCAGGGAAGTGGTGGAGTTACTGACCCTGGGTGTGTTTAAGGAAAGGTTGGATGTGGTGCTTAGTGACATGGTTTAGTGGGTGACATTGCTGGTAGTGATGGTTGGACCAGATGATCTTGAAGATCTCTTCCAACCTTAATGATTTTATGATTCTATGATTCTCCAAATTTGTGTTTCATTCTGATCCCACAATTGTCATAAACGGCCACTGCTTAAAAAAGGTGCTTTTCAACATTATGGGTTACACTAAGCATAACTGCTGTTATATATAAGGTGATTTAACATAAAGAGCTTCTGTGGTGTTTCAGACAACAGTGAACTGCTGTGCAAAATCTCTCTCTTTCTCTTTTATCCAAGTTTTCCATGTGAATTTAGTCAAAAAAAAAAAAAAAGAAAGAAAGTAAAAGAGTTAATTATTTATTATGCTTCATCAGCATTGGGTGTGCACAATTATGAATGTTTTAGTATTCCTATTAGTCATGTTATCAAATATCAAAACCCAGTAAGTAGTAAGCACTTTGATGGAAGGAATAAGTAATATACCACCTTCTTATTCCACTGGTTTGATCTCTTTGCTTGGTAAAGCATTGTTGTGTAGTTTAGTTGTCATTGATGATGTGTTAGTCCACAAGTGGAAATGTGTAGTCACAATCGCTGCCTGCCATGATATTTTACTCTTGAAGTATCCTAAGAATTGTTCTGTGTTATGCCCCTGGACACTCTTACCCTCAAAAATATTTCACTTAGGCCTAGGTTTGATTAACCCTTTATACTTCACTCCAAGTTTAATTAACTTATGTAAAAACCAGAAAGCATTATGGACCAGAGTTCAGGTATCATTAAATGTTGTGTCTTACTTTTGTCTCAGTCATTTTAGGCCATTAATTATTGCAGAAGTATGTACAAAATCAATGTATAAAGTACAGATTTTGCCATTTTTACTATTATTGTTATTTTGTAAAGGGTAAGGATCTCTTGCTTATGCTTAATTAAAATGGAGCAATTAATATTCCAAAATAACTGCACTTCCTGCATTAGTCATATGTCTGTTTACAAAAAGCACTCAAGGATATGTATGAAATTGCTTTTTCCATTGTTTTTCTCTTTGGATTTGGAATTGATTGGAAAGAAATTCAGATTCTTATGTTAACAAGATTCTAAATTTTCTGAAATCAGATTGGCAGTAATCTATACAGGTATCCTTATATCTTCAATGTTTCATCTAGAAAACAAACAAGCAAACAAAGAAAAACTTTAAAGAACAGTGTAAGAACAGTTTCCAACTGAATAAGTGTAAATAAGCTACAATGGATAAGCCCCTTTGTACTATGACATAACTGCCTTTTGTTGCACTAAGAAAAATCAGAAAAAAACTTGCTAATCTACACTACAGACGCACCCAAAGACTTTACAGTTTAAACAACCAAGGATATATTTGTAAAGAAGAAGACTTGAGGGTAGATAAGCTTGTTTACCTGAGGGCGAACAACAGGTCCCATAATGAACACCAGGTTTCCCATTCTAGTTCCTGTCCTCAAATTCCTTTAAAGTAAAACAAGATTGAGAGGTGACTTGACTACAGCATAGATATGAGTAACTTCACAAGGAGAAAACACTGGGTATTGAGTGTTCTTTAATCTAGAAGAAAAAGTAGTTGCAAAGTATAATAGCTGGGAGCTGAAGTCAGATAATTGCAAATAAGAAATAAAGTAAACATCTTTACACAGAGAAGGTGATTAAGCAGTGGAGGAAAAACATATCAGAAGAATTTGCAACTCCCGTCAGTAAAAGCTTTCCATATCATTTTCAGATTAAAATAAAAACAAAATTTCAAAAGAAAATATTTATCTTGAAATGTGTTTTTTGATGAAAGCAGAATCTTTCATCTGTGAAATTTTTTGTTTACAGTTGTTTAGTTTTTCTTCCACCAGCTGTTATATCCATATTAAGGAAGGATAGGCAATGTTGCAACTACATTATGTATTTGCTTTACTACTTTAGAAGATGGCTTCCTAGAGTTATGGAATTTTGTCAGAAACCCAGTTTCAGAAGAAACTGTTCAAAGAAAAACATCAGCTTCTAGCCCTCCTTACTGGAGAGGAAACATTAAAAGTGACTTTGTATATCTCAAAGTCTCAGAAATCAAAATATAGTTAGAAAGAGAGGTAGTAAGAAAGACAAAATAGTGCTTAAAATTTTATGACAAATTTATCTTCATAAATGATTTGTTGACTACTTGAAATACAATGAAACCTGTGTTCCAAGAAAGAAGATAAGACATCTGAAAGTATTTTAACTGTATATTAACTATTTTATTTTTTTTAAGAAAATTACCAAATATTCTATTTGCAAATAGTGAAGAGACTTGGAATGACTGTTGTTAAGAAATATCAGAATTATTTAAAGCTTATGAAAAGATATATCTACTTTTCCATGTCTTTCCACTGTGGTATAAACATTTTGTTCTACTCTCAGAAATCAACAGCTTTGATTCTTCTTTTGAAATTTTCACCTTCTGAACTCTAAAGCTGGATAGGTCTTAACACTAATGGGGGGTCTGCAGCCCTAGATGGACATAAATCTTGCCATTGTAACATTTATATTTTTCACTGGATTTTCACTGGATTCCCTCCTCTAGACAGTCACAGAAAAGGCCTGAAATGCTCCGGTTGACTTTGTTATACCAAAAAACCACATAGGCCTCAGATCTGACTTCTCTGATAGCTCAGATAAACAGAAGTCTTCCTAGGACAGTGTCCTGAATAAAAGTGTGAAATTGATCCAAAGATGTCAAAAGGCTTCAGCCATGTTATTTGTGCTCTACTTGGGGAGGATGGGAAGCTGGAGGTAGAGGGAAAGGGAATGCTCTGCCATGCCAGTTGCATTGTTCTCCTCTTATAGCCTTATCCCTGTGTCCACATAAAATGTCAAAAGCTAAGAGTGAAACGCAGAAACAGAGTGGTCTGCAAGTGATGACTATAGGCAAAGAGGATGAGGAGGGATAAGGTCACATCTTATTTTAAACTGTTTCATGGTTGCCATAGCTGCCCATAGCTCCCCAGCCTTTTTTAAGAAGGTATGTTTTCACAGCTTTACCAGACTTCTAGGGAAATAAATTAACAATCCTTTTCTTATATAGTACCCTGGTTGTTAATTCATTCAGAATTTCAAAGGAAAACAGCCTGTTGTGCATGGAAACTTGGATTTTCTTTATTCCATCTGAAAAAGGCTGGACCTCTTTATGGACCTGCAGGATGTAATTTAGGCTGGAGACCCTGCCCAACACCTGTTCCAAGATCCATGGTTTGCTCTCATGGGAAAGGAAACGCTTGTGAACTGCTAGTTTTTTCCAGGGCATCCTTAGCAAATGACATCTGTGGGAGCAGGTATCAGAATGGAAACGTAGGAGATAGCAGGTGAAGTGTTTTGAAAATTTGCAGCTACCTTTCTCTTTCTATTAAGAAAAGGGTCATAAAGCATTCTTTTGTCTTGCCTTGATGGACTTAACTGCCCAGTTGAATCAATATTATAGAAATTAATTTCAGACTCCCCCTACAACAATTCCAGTTTCTGAATCAAGGTACACCACTGTGTACTCATTGAAAAGCTGCATTTAGTTTATTGTCTAGTAAATTACTTGCCAAAATTGTGTAGAATAAAGGACACCTTTCTTATCTGTGTGTGCATTGTCAAGGACCCCAGGTTTTTACTCCATGTCTGGGACTCACAAGTATTAATAACACATGAAAAAGAAGGTATAATTATTAGAGATCAACTAAAATGAATAGAAGATACATTTGCCATGTGTCCTCTAGCTGGAAGAGAAGGGAAAGAGAAAAAGGAAAAGATTGAAATGTTGTAAACTTTACATGGTTCACATGACAATTTATAGACATCCAAGAAACATGGCCTTTCAACTTGATGACCAAATCTTTCTCTCACTTTCTCTTTTTAAAGTCATTGAGGAGCCCTTATACAGCCTTTTTGTTGCTTGGGTTTGTTTTCTGGGCTAGTCAGAGAATGACAGCTCAGGCTTTACTTTTCAAGCCAAATCAATGAGAAATCGTCATGTTGGGAAACAATCATATAACGACTGAACAAGATGAAGGACTGTGGTGACTGCATACATTTTCTTCTGTAGGGTTCCTTACTCCAAGCCTTCTCAGTTTCTGGCCAGATGCGTCTAGCAACATGGACAGGATATTAAGCTATGTTTCGTATTTTCTCTGACTAAATGGCTATGAGAGTTTGAAGCTTATAAAGCTGAAGTATATATAGTTGCTAGGGTCTGTGAGAACTTTTGCTAGGATTGTTGGTATTGATTTTTGAACACTTCTGAAGTTTTGGCAATGAAGATAAACACTAAAGAAATTCCTACAGAAGAAAGAAACCTCTAGATGAGATTAACACATCGATACCCCGAAGGCTTCCAGACATTAAAAAAAAAAAAAAAAAATAAGAGAGAGAGAGAGAGAAAAGGGTAAAAATGATAAGGTATGGTGCAAGCACAATGTCTCACACAAATGGGTAGCCCTGTGACCCATTCCTTTTCACATGTAGCTGAGGTATCTTTCTGGACACAGAAGTGCAGACTGCAGTTAGTTGTGGGTTTACTCTCTCAAGTTTTCTCCCGTCATGGTATTTAACTCTTTCCTATAACACCCCTGCACAAACTTTTGCTGATGCAAGACAAACAGTTCTCATCTTTTTGCTTATCATGTCCAAGGATAGATGCTGCCTTCAAAGGTGTTACATAAGATGTTCATAATCAATACTCCACACTATTTTATCAACATCTCCAACTCTTTTCCCTCATGGTCCCACCATGTTTTTCAGAGGTGATGAATCAAGTATTTTTCCTCTAAATATTCTCACTTCTTCTTCCAGCTGAGCCTTTTATGAATTTATTTCTCATTTTCTTGGGGACTTTTTTAACACTGCATTTTCCAGCACATTGTTGAGGAGCCACAGCACATACATACTCTTGGCTGTCAAATCCTCTACAGCCACACTCAATATTCTATAGGCACACAGCAATTACACTGTAATTTGTCTTTGTATCTCACATTTTTGTGATATATGGTTGTACATTGCAATCTGGGCTCTAAAAATACATTAATTACTCAGCACTGTGATTATGCACAGTGAATTCATCACCGGTATAGTAACCTTTGGTTACAGGATTTTTTTGGATGGTGTTACTAAGTGTGCAGCCAAACATACTATACCTGGATTTCAAATGCATTTGAAACATTAAAACGATTAAACTGTGAGATAAATGTTAAGATATTTTGTGCTGCATTCCAATTTTATTAATGGCAACTGTCATATAATTTGCTGTGGAACTGTCATATAATTACGCTGTACCATGAAGTGCATCTTCTTTCTGAATAAATTCTGCAGTGATTTTCCATAAAATAGCTGTGCTACTGGTGATTTTCTGATGGGGTTATCTCCATTCTCATACATTAACTAAATTATGGTAGAGGCAGTTCTCTCACCACAACATCTTAGAGAAAAAAATGCAATGCCTTCTTTTATTTCTAGTCATTCTCAAGGAAAATCTTCTTTTCTACTTTACTTGGGGATATGTTCATTATAAAATGATTTCTTCTGTTCTTTTCTCTCAGGGGATGAGTCTTTATATTTTTTGCTTTTCCTTGCTTTTTATCTCTTCCTAAGTTTTTCTCTGCTTTCTCTGTTCTCCTTGTATTCTTCTACCTCTCCCATCTTGTTTCTCTCCCAGCTTAATCTGTGCTCATTCATCTCCCTCTCTTTGTATTTTCTTAATAAAAAGTGGTAACAGAAAGAGACTGCTGATCCAGCAGACTGTTGGGAGGAACTTGTGTTTATGTTTTAAGGTCTTTGGGAAATGGTCCCTTCATCTTATATGTTTTATTACAAGTAACACAAGAGTCCAGGCTACCTAATTACACATAACAAACGATAGGATATGCATACTGTATCTGCGGATGCAAACCCCTTATCGACCTTGATAAGGGAGCTCTTTTGGAGAATGAAAGAGACACAGAGCAGGTATCTTAAACTGCTTTTAGGGAAATTGGTTATTTTCTCATTTAATGACTACTGCAGTTTATTGCCCAATATTCAGGTCTAGTTTGTAAGGGTAGGTTTCATTTAATTTGGTTTAAAAAATGTGATTCAGAACACAGTATGAATACTTAGTGATGTACCTTAGGCAACCATACCTGACTTCAGGCTGGGGATCCAGAAAGTCTTGCATCATATCTGACAGAACGAATCACATTTGTAGTTTTATCAGATCATTCATAAACCTAACATGGCACTATATACCTATGTTTAGTGATCTGAATCTGTTCCTTAGTCAATTTTTAGAACTTCTTATTTGGGCATCTTTTATTTCGTATGAAGACTTCCAATCAGGTTCATATGCACACTTTCTGCATACACAACAAGTACTTACTGGTTAATATGGTTATTATGGACTGAAACAAACATGTTACTAAATTAAACATTTTCATTTTTCCCACTCATGCAGATATTTGTTAAGCCTCTGTTGTTCAGGTAGCTGGGGCAAAGCATTGGCTTCCATTGCTCTGTGGAAAGGGTTCTTCCTCAGTTTTGTTGAGTTGCTTTCTTTATACTCCAATTTTTTATTTTTTATTTTATTTTTCCTCCAAATTTTTACAGCTTTTCATACCAATGTTTCTCTTCTGGAACTGAAACTTATGAGCATAGCCTCACTACTTCACTCTGTTCTCTTAATCTTTACTACTTCATAGTTTGCACACACTTTTGCTCACAAACTAATGTTGACAGCTACAGGTCAAAGTTAACTGGGCCATAGACACACAATGGATTTTCACACAACTGGTCACATCCTTGAACAACTGGCTAAAGTTCAGCCTTAAATGACCAGACCTTCTCTTTGCAATAGATGGAGAAGACAAGCCTTTCTGGAAGGTGATTCAGCTGCTTCAGGATGGGGATCTTTTATTCAGATCTTTCAGGCTTATGTTAGGTGAGAAAAATGCCAAATTTATGAATCATATATAGATGTCTGAGTGATAGATACACAGTTAACATCCCTCAATCCACCTGACTACTAGCCACCTATATTCATTAGGCTAACATGGCCTATAGTGAAGAGGACCCACAATGTGAAAGTGTAAGGATGTGAGAACTGTTTTACTGTGTCAGGTGAAAAATGTACCAAGCCTGCCTCTGAAAGTGGTGAGTAGCAAATCCTTAAGGAAGACTACATGAAAATAAAACTCAGTCTCCAAACTTCCAGTAAACAGAAATGTTATTATTATTATTATTTTCCTCAAAGTGTTTGAATTTTCTGAAATTAGTAAGTTCTTTGAAGATGTATTTACTTAATTGCATTCCCTTAACTGTGTTCCCTTAACTGAAGATATAGTCCCTGAATAACAGAGATGTATGGCTTTTACATATGGTGTTTACATGTATTTATATCCATATTTGACTTAGAAACAAATTAAAATAAAAAGTAATATTACTGCATCACTCTGGTTATTGGTTACAGGAATACAGCAATTTGGCTTCTGTTCATTTATTTATTATTTACTCACTTATTCCAGAGACTTAAGCAGCTGTGGAAGATGATCATATGGTTGCAGGGCTATGAGCTCCGTGAGCTTGCTGCTCAAGTTATTGCTTTCTGCTTTGAAGTGGTTCTTCCTAGCCCTGCTCCATTTCCTCCACTCACCCAGTTCAATACACTGGAATGTGATCAAAATTTTTCTCAGTGTGTATTGTTACCAGAGTGAAATATGGCATTGATTCCCATGGCTACTGGATGAGGCCTGAAATGAGTGGAAAAAAAAAATAGAGCTGATGGTTTATTCAAGAGAGCAAATTATAGATGAAACGAGGGCAATTACTAAAATAGAGAGTCCTGACCTGTGCCCAGCCTTGACTCAGAAGTGACAAAGATTATCTAAACTGATCAGAGTCTGTGTTGGATTAAGACATGTTGAAGCTGGCTGTGGTTTGCCAAAGGAAAAACAGAAGCCAGCATGGAAATGATTTATACATGGAAGAAAGAATATCACAACAAGCAGCAAATGAATGAATTAGTAATTGTTCAGTGCTGGAAGGAAACTGTAACATTCTTTAAAGAAGCAAGCATGCTAAAGAAATGGAGCAGTAAGGAAACCTGGTCTCAGAGAAGCAGCAATACTTATTTGACAAATCTGCTGAGGAAATATAAAGCCAGCCTCCCAAATTAAGATAGAAAGTGAATAATTTGAATGGGACTATTAATACCATTAAAATTGATTGCCTTAAGATTTGTTGTTGTGCTGTTAGATTAAAAGATAGATCAATGTCAGTTTTGTACGGGAGACCCTCCCACACCAATCAATCAGTGACTTTACAGCTGCTGCCTTCCATCCCTCCCAGCACATTCTTGTTTCTCTTCCACCATTTTAGTTAGGGGATGATCATGTCCTTAAGCCATTTGTTTTTCCAAGAGCACAAACTGCTCCACATGGGGGATGGCAAATCTTCTTTCCTATGGAGCCCTCCTACACAGTGTGTGCACTGTACACTGTGGGTAGGTGTAAACTTACTCTACAGTGCCATGAGTTGAAAGAAAAAAGGATATGTGAGAGCATTTATAAAGTACTAAGCTAATGAAAGCTGTTGAGAGGCTAAGATTATTAGCACAGGATGGATAAATCACTGATATTTGTCACTTAACGTTTTGGATTTTTTTTTTCCAGTTCTGGGCGTGGACAGAATCAGTTCACATGTGCCCACAGCAACTCCCATTGAAGGTGTAAAACATGGTGTAAACATACAGCTGGCTTTTTTAGATTCAGAATGCCAGATATTAGTACTACTAACTATAAAATATGAATTATACTGGTGCTGACATAGCGTTACGGAAATCTGACCTTGAATCCTTGAATCCTTAGCATGACCTCCTAAAACCTGTCAGTATTATTAGTGACAAAAATACCCCACAAATTTTCTGTAACACAGGGCTTAGTTTGTGCCTTGCTATAAAAGTTCTATTAAAGTGTCCTTTTACATACTGTCTGGACCTAGTCTCTGGGCTCATCCATGTTCCCCTCTTACCATTCAAAAACCATCTTGCATTATGCATTTATGAACCTCAAAAACAGGAGCATGCAAAGCCATCTACTGTGGATGTCCATGAGTCAGATGAAATTGGTGTGGCTGCTTCCAGGCTTGTTTTGTGCTGTTCAGAAGTTACTTTTGTGAATCTGCTTCTGCGTCCAGGATATTGCTGCTGCTGCCAGTACTGTGAACACTTGAGATAGGAGGAGTTCAAATTTACTGCTGCATCCTCTGATGCAGCTTTATGTACTGGTCATTTTCCTCTAATGGGAAGGTCTAGCAAGGCAGATTTATCAGTACTGGGTTAAAGGTTGGACTAGGTGATCATAGAAGTCTTTTCCAACCTGAATTATGCTGATTCTATGACTAATGTTTTCTTTCTGCCTGCTAGTAAGAAGGTGTCAAGAAGGGTGCATTTTTGTCAAGGCTGCCTCTAAGTGCCAAAGCCATTGAAGAGGACATTCTCAGAATACCCTCAGCAAGAAACTTTGAAACTAGATTTTAGCCAGCAACACAAGGTGTGACTACACTGTATAGGTATGCCTGATTGATAGGAAATGATCAGCAGCATAGACTTTCTCTTCTTCAGTGAAGTTTTGCTTAGTATGTTATAAGCTGGCTTTAAGTTTGTGCTGCAATACCTCCACTGCTATCAAAGTTTGATATATAGAGATTAAGCATTTCAAGACGTATTTACAGCAACAACCTTTCTTGATAATAATGTTGATGTACCATAACATGTGAATTCTCTGACAGAGACCAGAAGAAGAGTGGGTTATTTGAGCCATGACCACAAGAGATGGCGAAGCCTATGGACTGCATCAAGGAGCACTTTAGGTGTGTATTGGAGCCTCCTGAAAAAAAAAAAAAAAAGAAAGAAGAAAGGTGTAGTGTCAAATCCATATGAATATGGCCTCTCTGAAATCTTTTAATTCTTTTCTATTAGTTCTGATTGTGGTGATACTAACAGAAGGATATGAAAATGTATAATTAAATGCACGCAGTAATGGTAAGAAATTGTGAATTGTCCCCTAAAATATTCCAATGAAACTGCCATCCATTCTCATCTATTTTGTCTTCTAGGAATCTTCTCCTTTCTCTTTCTGCTGCACAATCTCCCAAACTGATCCTAACTTCAAGAACGAAAACCTAGAATCACTGCTCACTGAATTGCTTTGTAATGCACTACATTACACTGGAAGCAAAACAAAGGGTTACATCCTTCAAAAATGTTGAAATGCATAAATCATAATGATACATAGTCCATAGCTCTGCAGGAGCTGTTGTAAGCTTTATTTATTTATTTATTTATTTATTTATTTATTTATTTAGGAAGTTTTGGAAATAGGAATTGCCCTCTTTCTAATATTAACCTGATTTCACTGTTTGTACTTAGAAATATCTATACCACCATATTCTGGCAGTGTTTTGAGAACTGTATGTGCATGCACTCTCAATATGGTGCTAAAATGCTGACAGAAGTCAAAATGAGTTCACTAGTCTGGGTGTGAAACTTACCCCAAAACATCCTTAGTGTAGACAAGGTGTAAAGTGCAAGGTGCAGCCAGAGGATGGTAACAGCCACCTTCAAGTTTTATACATTCATCCTTTTCTGGAATATATACTTGCAAGGGAATTGTCCTATTCACAGGAGGAAGACCTCTCTTGAAAATCCTCTGGGAACTGCCTGCAGTAAATATGATAGAGTTACATATATTGCTCAAAAATAAGAGGAAGAAAATATGTCGCCTCAAGATGTTAACCAAAAAGGACACACTTTTCTCATGTTAAGTTGCAATTATTCTATCTTCATTATATCTGCTACGGAGATTCTGACAACAAAGTAAAAATCTGCATTTTGGAAGGGCATTGTGATGAGCAGTAAAAATGGGAATATACTGTAGCTATTTTCTTTTTCTTTAATGTTAACATCCAGTCATACTTACCCACAAAAATAAGATAATGCACAGGAATAAATAAGAAAAAATGTAAGTCATACCTACATCTCTGCGTGTCAAAATCATCTAATTAAATGAATCCAAACTTGTTAAATGCAAAATGTTATAGTGAAGGATGTATATTTTCAAAGTATCATGCTAAAAGAAAAATCCCAGAGAAGTTAAACACTGGTTATAAATAAACTACCCTGTGTCAGAAAATGAATATATATTCATCTTAAAAGAAACCCTTCTGGTTAAGCTAGTGGTTAGAAAAGTTATACTCGCCAAAAGGTTTGTATGGCACAAAGCATTGAACATTCTTTTGTGTATTCAAATAGTGCAGTTCTCTTAATACCCTGTGGTGTTATTTGGCTCATTGATTTATCTTTCATAGATTTATATGAATCCAGATTCTCTGAGAATGTCTTCTGAGTTTTTTGGAAGGTAACAAAATGATGAAAGCTTTTGACTTGATAGCCTTGGGGACCGAACTTGTCTATTGATGTACTGTTGTTTAAGAAAACCTGATGTAAATTCCCCCACACTAATCCATTAATGTGTCTCAAATCTTACGGGGAGAGATAATTTCTGGGGTGATATTTCATCTTCTGTGTCCCTTACATCCATAAGTCTGAGGCTGTCAGAAAGTACTGGTGATGACCAGACTTCTGATATATAAAAATGGATTTAAGCATCATTAGCACCGTCCCTGAACAGCCATCATATTAAAATATTTTATAAAAAATTGGTTCCAGTGGTGAATTAAAGTCTTAAGAAAACATTACACTGTTTTCAGAATATCGTCTAGTTCTACCTTGTGTTGCATTTAGCTGTCAGCTTAGAGGTGGAAGTTTCGGTAGCCTAGTATTGTTCCCTGAGTCACCTAGTCTCTGCATCTGTCAGCCTCTCTAGAGCAAGTACACAGTCTGTAGCAAAATACTTACCAGGGGAATAAAGCTTATTAGCTGCAGACATTTTTTTTTTTTTTTTTCGCTTTGGAATTTAGGTATAAAATTCTGGGCCTTTCTTTCTTTCTTTCCAGAAATACTTCTATGTACTTCTGTAACCTTATTTCCATCAATAAGCACTTTTTTTGTCTTTCTTTCTCTCTCTCTCTTTTTTTTTTTTCCAATAAAAGTGGCAGACTCCTTAACTTTTAAGTCATAAACTTTTTGAACTTTTGTCATATTTTCTCAGGGAAGTATTTGTTCTTATTGTAGGAAAAAATATTAGTCTGCAGGGCTAAAATATTTTTAATTCTCCCAAACTTAATAAAATGTGCTTGTATATATTTAAACCAGCTTTTTAATATAATAAGCATTTTTTTTTCATACACCAATCAAGCTGGCAGTTATCATTACGGCCCAAGCATCTAGGTAGATCTTGGTTTACTGGTCTCCTGCATTGTTTAATGTATGAGAAGATTCTTCACCCCTTCTTAGGGCAGACCATTACTTAAAAAGTGAAAAGGATCCTGAGAACTAGGTTTCTCTAGTCTATAACTACTGACTCTTGAATTTCAGGATGCAGTGAGGACCCGGAAGTGACTGTCAGATTTTTGTAAGGCACTCCAGGTAGAGTTCCTAAGACCACTGGTGCCTATTGAAGTTTTATTCAAACAGATTTGAAAAAGCAAATTGCCTTATTATTGTGGAAAAACAAGCATTCTTAAAGACCTCTCAAACAGGTCTATATGACTTCCAAAAGAAATCAGTCTGTTACTATCACATGCAGCAGTAAAGTGACATTCCCCTTCTGATGGTTGATGCCTGTCATGTTTCTGCAGTGCTGACAAGCAATTATTAGTCTTTGTTTCTTTCATACTACATATTGGCAAAACAATCATTGCAAGGAACTGGAGAGGTAGAACCATTATTTTTGCACTATAGCGGTAACAGAGCTTCTAGGCTTACTGAAAATATCCATTAGGTTCTGTTCTCTTGTCTACAAATACTTTCTATTTTGCTTTGTGCTGTTCCAGCAGTTGAATCACCAATTTCTGCTGCATTAAGAAAGAATGACTTTATTCTTTCATCAGGTGATTTTCATTTTCATTTTCTGCTGGTCTTAGTTCAGGGCTGAAGGCATTCTTCATTTGTTTTGAGTTCCGCTGTATTATATATAATTTGGATATTGGTTTTAGAGTTGTTAAATTTGAAAATTTTGTTTTCCTTTTTTCAGTTGTGATGTGATATGAAATTCCTATACAAGTTTATTTAAAAAAAACAAAACCAACCAAACCAACCAACCATCCAAACAAAAAAAAATGCACCAAACAAACAATCCTAGACTGAGCCAGTTTTAGCTTCTGAGCTGGGAGACAATTTTTTGAACTTCACTCTGCTCATGGTCATCTCTGTATGACTCACATAAATAATTTTTCAAGTACTCTTAATAGCCTTCAAGATCTTAAGCAAAGTGCAACCATGGAGAGCAAAGATTTTTTGCAGGTCTCTGAGCTACCAGCACACCATGGTTCTGTCCTCCCACCTGAATTAAAACAGAGGCAAGTAAACAAAGGTCTTGTCTCCTGCAGAAATTGTCCTTCATTCCAGACAGACAGTTACAGAAAAACAAATTACCCATGCAGACAAAGAAACAACATTTTGTACCCATAGCATTTATTTATGCTCTGATCTCTATAGAGGTTCAGCAGTGGTTCTGGCTATATATTTTATTTTTCTGAACAAAAAAAAAATAGTGATTGTGAAACCTCTTGCACCATCTCCATCAGAAATCCGCTCTGCTTGCTTGCTTTTCCCTCTTAAATGTCGTTCAAGTTTGCTTCACTGCCATTCAGGGGTTATTTGCTAGTCTGTCTTGCTGAGTGAGATCATTTTCAAAGTCTCTTTCAAGCTGTCATTATGCTTGAAAAACATTTGGTAAACTTAGCCAGACACTTCTCCTTCAAATCTTTCTTCATGATTAATTACCATAAGATCTACAAAATGAAATCCCAATTGTGAAGGAGAAACATGGCTGATTTATTTAGAAAGACAGACCCTGGAACTGAATTCAGGATTAAGAAAACACGTTTAATGAAGATAGGAAAGGGGAAAATACATTCAGATTTCCTTATTTGGTAACACTCCCTCTGTACTACAGTGTTGCAAGAGTTACAGCTAAGTCACTCTGCTTAATGTTCAATCCAAATTTTAATCAAATTCCTAAGGTGTTACTTAGGATGAGCTTTTCTTCATGTATTTGCTAAAGCTGCCAGTACTATTCAACTTTATAAAACTGAAAAATTGCTTTTTCACACCTCATTTTTGACAATGTGTGTGGCCAGTTTATATTAAAGTAATTATGGCCACAGATTGTTACAGCTTTAAGGGGTTTATTCTGTTTTATCTCAACTTCATATTTATTTATTTATTTTTCTCCAGATACAGAAGAAAGGTTTTATAATCCTATTAGCTTTTTTTTAACAACATTTGACATGTTTGTCTTTAACACTGTTGATGAACAAGGAAGGAGAAGGTCTGTCCAATCTACAGCTCCAGTACACATCCAGAGCTAAAAGATATATATATATATATATTATTTTTTGGTGGTTTTCTATTGAGATGAGAATTGCTTCAGGAAGAATGGACTACTTTGCCAGCAGATTACAACAAATTATTCCATCCCAAACATTCCAAACTTTATCTGTTCAAGCACTATCTACTCTCCACCGCTGCTCCCAGGCTACTTCACCTCCCCAATTAATCCCATTCTCAGCCTACCTCAGATATAGTTTCTTGTTTGCATGTATGGGTAATAAGCCACTTTTATTTCTTTTGACTCTGGACAGACTGCTCTGTTTCTGAAATGCTTATTATACTCAGGTCTACTTCGTTTACGAGATGTTCTCTTCTCTTAGTTGCTTTTAAGCACAGAACAACAGGAGGTTGTTTGGCTGATTGGGCTTTCTCTACCAACATCCCTTTGTGTAATGTTGAGGGAAGACTACTGCCCATCAAAGTTTTCTCCCAGGTGTCCCTTTTCTGGATCACACAGAAGAAGCAGGGAGCTCTCACCTAGGTGACATCAGAGGCACCAGGCTATGGGATGAGCAGCCACACCGGTCTGTGACAGCCAGCCATGTACCTCAGGGAAACTACAGACCTGCATGTCATGAGCTGTACATTCAAAATCCTTCTTAAACAGGAGACACCTTTCTGTTCCTCTCTAGTCTATTTCAACTATTATCTATCTACTTTAGGTAGTAAAATCTCATACTGCTGTGTATCTCAATCCCCACACCGGTAAACCAATCTCACAAAGGATCTTCTAAGCTTCTTGTTTTACCAGTAGTAAATATATAAATGTGTTTTATATCAAGAAAGAAATAACTGTATAGTCTCACTTTGATATTGCTGAACTTCCTTAACATCATATATATTGCATGAAAGTACCTGGTTTATGCTCTGAGGTACTGAAATTTAAACACCTCTCTCTCTTTTTTCTAGAAGATGAGTTAGTGCTGGTCACAAACCAGTTCCCAATAAATCATCCAAATTGTATCTGGGCTCTGCTGAAGCTAATCACTGGTCCTGCATTGAAAATATAATTGACATATTTAAATATTAGTATTTTAGAAACAAAGAGAGACTTAAACTGTCTCTAAAAATGAAGAACATGTACCAAAAAGTAGTATGATATATACATATATATAAAGCAACACTGAAGCTATTAAAAATGCAAACAATGTGAGTCAATGAAAGAAAAAAGACCAAAAATATATTCTTTATTTCTTTTTTTTCTTGCTTACTTGTTTTTATTCTGTTTTAAACAAGCCAAAGCATTGTAAAAATACATAAGAGAAAAAGAGCTGAGAGTGAGATTTGCAAATGTAAAATGTATGCAACATTTACCAAAATCCACCAGCATCACAATGCTCTTCATACTCTGGAAAAACAACAGAATCCCTGTTTGCCTAGTTTGAGCTTTCAGCCCCTTTTTATGGTCATCATAAAAAACCCTGTGAGCAGGGACTTAAGACAGAAAAGACTGACATTCCTTCTAACTCTGGTGGCACTAGCAGGTGCTGCAATAATAAATACCTTGAAATGTGTAATAACAGTCCATGCTAAAATTTTGAGAAACCTTTTGTATTAGCCCCCACCTTCTTTTCAAACAGAGTGGGTGGAGGTTTATTAGATTAAGATGGTACCTGCTGGCTTCCTCTGTTGTCAGCCAGGTGCTTGCATACAATATTTACGTTCTCCTCACGACTTCTAATTATACCTTTTCTTGAAGCTATTGGATGCACTTTTATTCAAATATTCTCTCTTGATTTGTCATTGCAGAGTAGACTACAGTCCCCTCCTTCATTATCCTACATTTGATTTAATGATCTCAGACTTTATGAACCTTACAGTTTAAGATAATTCCTGACAGAAGCAGCTTGGGTACATACAGGTAATATTTAACCTTCAGCAGTGCAATTAGTGTATACTGGTGAACATCTCACTAGTCAATATGGAAATATAAATAATATTTTGCTTCAAGATTTCATGAGCACATATCACAGTACACTTTCAGCTGGTAGGATCAGCATGGTAAACCACTGACGACTTTTAGCTGTATGATGCTTTTCAGGGGTTCAGCCATGTCATTTAGCCTGAAGTGGCCTACGTTACAACAGTAGCTATAATATTATTGGAATAGCTATCCTTGCAGTGATATGGTCAAGTGAAAAAATTAGGGAGTACTTAACTTGTCCTGACTAATTTTTCCAGGGCTGCATTCACAAAAATCTGTTTTTAGAACATGTTATGGTTTTTGTTTTGTTTTGTTTTCTCCCACTGCAGCTGCTGTGGTGTCAGTTCCATCAAAACAGGAAGGGAAAACTGGATGTCCTGCAGAGACTGTCAAATGACACACACTATTAAAAAAAAAAAGAAAATCTTGGCAATATTCAGAATTCTATACACTGGAAGATATATATATATATTTGTGATAGATAGGTGATTTTTCTAAGATGAAGGTAATTTTAGCAGTCTCCCTGTAGTCTCTTTAGCAGTCTCCTTTCCAAGATTCCAATTCCAGAGTGACGCAATTAATGTCATAGACAATCTCTAATTGATATGCTTAATATATCTCAAGACGTGTCTAAAATCTTCATTCATTGAGACCTTTATATTGGGAAGAGTTTGCTTATTCATTCCATTTGCCTTAGGCCAATAAATAAACCTGGAGAAAGATAACACAAATTGCAGTAGTAAAATAACGAATGAGTGGACTGAATTATTCGTGGTCAGTCCACCCTTTGAAACAACGAGTTTGAAGAGGCCATAACCATTCTCAAGAAGGTGATCGGTAAAAGAATAGACCTGTCAAACAAATACTTCACTTTGAATTATTCACTCCATTCTAACATTTAATTAATGGATGAACACAGTTGTCCTTGTTCATGTCCAGTTATAGGAAACTGTTATGTGTTCCCTACCATGATTCCTCATTCAGTTTAATACTGCAGGAAGATCTGTATTGTTAGGAATTTGGAGTCATCAATATTTATTAATTCATGACTGATGCTTGAAATATTGATCACAGAAATAAAGCCATGAATTTGTGAAAGAACTGCCTGTGTATTATGGCTGACCCTTAGTGATTTTTTTTTTTTTTGGCACAATGATTCTATTTTTTCTGCTGACTGATGGTGTTTTTAAAAAAAACAGAGAAACTAGCATTTAGAAATGGAACAGCCCAGATGTCTGATTGCTTTTTGGCTAAGCCTTTGATACTTTGTCATTGAACAAAACAGTCAGGTGTAGGGGCTATGAATAAAGACATTTTATTTGACACATTGCCATGTTGGGGATTTTTGGATCCCTGGAATTTGCTCTTCTTTTGTCAATGAGTCCTTACTTCTGTCAGTTTGGGTTATCGTATACTGTAAATGCATTCCATATCATCCATATCATCAACTATTTCTTACACAGCGGATCTGATCTGAAAACTCACATTTTGAACTGGGAACCATTTGGTTCTGAACTGCCACTGAAATGACATGCACATGTTCTAAATTGAAAAAAATATATTTAAAAGCTTGAAAAATATTAAGCCTCAGGTTACTTGTTCTTTATATATCTGTTAGTAAAAGCAAAAGACTTTAGGGGATGGTTCTTTCAGTTTTTTGATGCGGACTGACAGTTAAAAAGGAAAGAAACTAGAATAGACTAGAAATATCATGAACTAGTCTTGTGATATGTTTCAAAGAAGTATCATATTTAGCCCGGTTATGATGAAAGTTTACAGTTATCATGAGACTTTTCAGCTCAGCAATAAATATGACCTCTCCAACTCACTATGCATAGTCTTTATAAAAAATCTAGTATTGATTTTGAGATATCTGTGTACCTTTCATTTGGCAAATAGTTATGATTCTACCTCACTTGTATCCTGGATAAGCAACTGAATGAGACATGTATGAGTCATATTGGCCTTAACATGTAGCATTTAACCAATGATAACAAGTCTCACATTGCAACATACTTTACCATATGTTTTTCAAAGTATCTTGTTCGACATTGGCAATAACGCTGCAAATATATGCAAAATAGAAGTCAGTCTGGACTCCATGCCCCCTTGGGAAAGCTTTACAATATTTTGGTCTCAGTCAGCTGTTAGTCAGCTGCAAAATATAAGCACTGAATCCATAAATCTGTGAGTAACAGCTGATCTAGAAATTACAGTTCTCTCTAATCCTAATAAATTATCAGAGTCATGAAAACCAAACTGAGATCTTTGTCACAAACACTTGCTTGGGGAATTCAAAGACTTTCCCATTTCAGATTACACAAGATTAAAGCTAGAATATTTTGCCACAAAACCTCTCCCCCTTCCAGGGCCATGAGAGTCCTTGCAGAGTCAAAAGGCCCTGACCAGCCTGTTCAGGGGGGATGTGACGTCCACCTCCCCTCCTGCCCAGGGCTTTTGTTTCAGCTGGGCCCTGGGCCTTCAGCCTCGGACTGCTGTGAGTGTGCCTGTCCTCAGACCTGTTTGCAATTCCTGGGTTAATCTTGGGCTCGAGCTGTCTGCTGGAAGATCACTGGATAGTCACTGGGACCTGCTGCTGCAGCATCCTGTCCTTATCACTTTCCAGTGCTCTGGGACTGTACCCCATCATTGAAAGGATAGCCCAACCTGCACCAGGTTTGTTCCTTGCATCCTTCCCCTCAAGGACCACCCATTCTTGCTAACTCTTGTCAATCTATTTTTTTTCCCTATGCTTGTTTCCTTGCTTATTATGAAAACCTATTTATTATTATTATTATTATTATTAAAGCAAATACGTGTTTATTACACATTAAAAATGTTATATGTTATAAATATGTAAATGTTATATGTAAATGTTATATGTTATAAATGTGTTGTTAATATTTATAAGTAAATGCTGCTTCTGCTTTTGAATGAATGGCCTTCTTTCTGTTTTCATGTGAGCTGCATGAACTCTGTCATGATAGAACTTAGCCCTTAATTCTTAGCATGATGTTATTATAGTTTGTAAGACAGATGATGAAAGAATACTTATGTTTATTTTTATTAATAGTCATGGATCTTAAGTCCAGAAGAGACTATATGTTATCTACTATTGTGTTATCTACTGTGAGCTCCCAGTACAATTGCTGAAATATGGGTTACTGTCTGGGTTTTACCTTCACATCTGATTGAGAGCAACTACAGGTAATATGCAAAAAGGTGGTCCAATTTATGAGTATGATTAAATTGCTACAGTTTCCTTCATTTCTCTTTAGTTTTATTGATTATGTCATGGGCAGAATATTGATTATGTTGTGGCCATGGATTTACTTATCTATATATCCATGTGTATGTCTAATTTCACTGCTTTTCACCCATACTTTTTTTCACACCGGCAGTCTGACCTGCTGCTCCTCTACAGTGCACTAGCAATGCTAAGATGCCACATTTCATTAGAAGATGTTGCCCCCAGACAATTCAAAGTGATGGAGATGGACATAGCATGATGGAGTACCAGTGCTAGATGACTGAGACTGCTTCATGACTTCTTTGATAAGCCCAGGAACTGGAAGCAAGGACCCTTTTTTTTTTTTTTTTTTTTTTTTTGTCGTACAAAGGTGATTACAGAGTATAGAGAAATTCTCATCCTTTAGATTAATGGCAATATACCTAGTGTCAGGTGTTTTCCTCCATCTGCCTCCAGCACAGCTCTGTAAATTGTCTGTAAGAATGCAGTACTTGAGTTTTGATGCTGGTATTTTCTGGGAAGTAGACTTCAAGTAAGATACTTGACAAAAGCTATGAAGGATGTTAGGAAGGCTTGTGGAAGAGAGGAGGGTTGGTTCAAGTTAGCTCTTGGATTTTGTAGCGAATTGTAAGTGAACTGTAGAAGCAGCAACAGGTTATTGAAATGTGAGGACAGTGTTTCATGATGCACAGGAGTTATTTTTTATCCTCACTAATACCTTCTTTCAAGTTCTTCTGCAGACTGGCAGAGTAAAAGTGTTGACTGTTTGAACCTGAGCTGGGAACCCTTCATTCACGCATTTGTGAAGGCTAAGGCAGAACTGGTTACTTCCAAGGCAGACAGGCAGGCACACTTGATCTTTATTGGCTGATACAGCTATTTGGTAGATACCTGGCAGATACAGAGTTGGTACCCAATACCTCATCTCTAAAAGAGGAAGATATCCATCTTCAGGCAACTACACTGGCCTACCTGGGCAGATCTGTACTTGAGGGTGTGAGTGCACTTGTGTTGGTCATGCTCTGTTGGTGGGGGCTTCCTTTTCCTTACTACAGGCAACACTTCTGTTATGTGTGCTGGTGTTATCATAACTGCAGGGCAGCCCAAGAAATAAGGTTACATGTGGGTGAGTATTTTTGAACATCATCTTGGATAGTTACTGCTTCTGAGCTGTAACATGGTTGAGCTGATGGTGTTGTGGCATATACTTTTTGGGCAGCTCAAGCACTGGCAAATTCCCCAGGAGAAGGATAGTATTTTAAATTTTTTCATGAGCTATTTAGGGAAGGAATCAGTGGCCCTTTAAGCTAATCACTATGGGTAGTCAAGGAATTTGATGCTCGTGATGTACCAAGATGTACTCTTACAGAGCAGCTCAAATGTGGCTGTTACAAGAAAATCAAAATCTTCAAAAAGGAAAAATCTGACAATGTTAATGAGACTTTTCCCCATTTAAAGCCTGAGAGATTGGGTTAAAAAAAACACTAACAAAACAAAACAGACTCCAGACTTTCAGGCTAGACTTACTGCATTACTCTAAAAGGTATAAGGACTTGGACTTAAGAAAATTTAGAAACACAAACCTTATCTCATGAATGGGTTTGAACAGATGTGAACTTTCTTGGTTTGGCAAGATGAAAATATTATGCAAATAGGTTTTTTTTTTTTTTGTGATGGTATTTTGCTGTTTTCTGCAATTTATACAGAAAAAGAACTGAATAGCATTCTGTGAATGTCTGGCTTTTAAACAGAAGGGCTAGCAAAAATTTGCAAACTGCAGTGTTTTGCTCTGATTCTTAGCTGAATGGACTCCGTCACTTATGTTTCTAATGTGTATATTCCACCTCATCTCCTTCATACTCATGATGCTCATAACATCATAGTATTTTCATATACTTTATAAAAGTACATAATATTTGAATAGCAACCACTTCAGTGTTTGTCTGTTTATTTTAAAATTTTATTTGGACTCTAGCAACCAGGTTTCAGCATGGTTGCAATGACCATGACAGTTCTCACTGAATTGGGATAGCACCTGTTAATAATTAAAAATGATGTCCGACGTATAGTTATGGAAGTGATATTTTGTTTAACCATAGGAAGTATTTTTCCCTTTACAGGCTTAATTTCACTGTTATATCTGCTTCCAGTTACCAGATCATCTGTTTTTCCTGGCAAAGACTCTTTGGTTAGAAAAGTAGACAAGTGCTACATGTGGGTTTTGGAAAGGATATAAAATGGCAGAAATTATTTAGCCTACTGTCTCACTGCAATAGCCTTTACAAGTTCCCTAGATGTTAAATTACAACAATGAGTCTTCCCTTCCCTTCCCTTCCCTTCCCTTCCCTTCCCTTCCCTTCCCTTCCCTTCCCTTCCCTTCCCTTCCCTTCCCTTCCCTTCCCTTCCCTTCCCTTCCCTTCCCTTCCCTTCCCTTCCCTTCCCTTCCCTGAAATGTCTGGAATTTGCCTAATTTTAAAGTCATACAGCTAAGCTTTCTTCATTAGAAAGCAGAATTAGCAAATGTCAGCTTGTGTAATGTTTTTCCTTCTTCTCACTGAATATCAAACATGTGACACCATTCTATTTAATTGGGGATAGAATAAAATGACCAAAGCACAACACCAAAGCTGCCCAGATGATGTAATAATATGTCCTGTGGTTACTTTCATTCAGAAGTGTTATCAGGGGAGACTGATGTTATCATGCTGTGCTTCATCTTCAACACAGCAGGCTGCTCAGATGAGGGTAGTGCACTGCTTGTAGGTACCTGTCATATCTGTAGATTTTACCAAGGTATTACAAAGGAGGGCAGCTATAGTATTGTTATTATTGAATTCCTGATCAACTTTCTGTGCAGCAATCTCTGATGGAAGTCTTGGACATTTCACAACTATGTTTAGTAACTCTGCATATATAGTAAAAGTAACTGTAGTTTGCCATGTATTAAGCGATTTGTTGCATTTTATATTCTGAGAATGATGCATATTCTCTAAAGAGCTTAATACATGCTCAGCTTGATTTCACAGCGGCCAAACTTACCCAATGTGTGATATAAGTGCACAAAAGCAAGGAAATGGAAAGCCTGCAGTACTGGGCAGTTCTAGTCCTCTGCTAGCTGTGACCTACTTTAATTTAGCACTTACTCACAGGCCAACAAACATAGAGAAAGGGAGGGTATTTTAGATTTGGGAACATAACAAGGTCTGAATGGCAATAACCTGTACTGCAGTAACACCAAAGCTCACTATGTTAAGCCATCTACTCTTATTTCCCTGAACAGAGTAAGAAATGCTGAGTGCAAAATGGATCATATTATATTTGATAGTCTTGTCCATCATCTGCTTAAGAGAGCTCATTCTCCACATTGTATTTCAAAGTGCCTTCTCCAGAATATTGTAAAATAGTACTTGCATGAGGTTATGGTACTTGGGAAACTTCTGTAATTTCCGCAGGTGAAGCCTACTGTTTGTAACACTTACAGTAAGAGGAAGAAGTGGTGCTCAGAGCAGCTGAAGCTCAGAGGCACGGGTAGGTAAGGGTGAATTCCACTTCTGCTTGCCTCAGGAAAAGTCAAGGTAATGTGTGTCTTCAAAGTAGTCCAGCTCCATTTTAGAAGTACAGAATATTTAGAAGAATTTTTCTGTTTATTTAATGGAAAAATTGCATACATGTAATCTATTATTTTTCCAGTTTAGTAATCTATTAGTCTAAAGCACACCTATGTTATGGGTTGTTCTTTAGTGTCTGTATTTCAAACATCCTACTAAATAAGTGTATTTTAATATGTGCATTTTAACATACTGAAGAATAAGAAAACGTTTTCTTGTGACCGATTAAACCATGAAACAGTGAGGGAACGATGCTGTCACCTCTACTGAAGTCTGCTTCTATTACTTTGAATGATGGGGGAGCTATGCATATTTTTAACAATTACCATATGCACCTAACTTTCTGTAATTGTTATTTTCTTGCCTGACTGCAAAGGGAAACAAACATGAAAGAAAATCATGAAAGTGTCTGAGGAAAATATCCAAGGTAATTGTGGGAACTAATAGGGAAGATCTGAAATGGAAATCACCTCTGCGAGATACTGAATTGGTGGGCAAATTTACCCTTTTCAGGCCCAAGCAGGACATTAAAACATTTTAGGTACTGATTCAAGAGAAGAAGGGAGGTTAAATGGGCTATCAGCAGCTGCATGGGGACAGATGATGACTGATTCTGAGGGGCACACAGGTGAGCTGAAGCAAAACAACCTGTCTCACCTAGCTTACAGATGGAAGTAGCAGGGTAAAGCTGGATTTAGTGAGGTTCAAATGGAAAGATGAAAGCTGAGGTGTGTTTTGTTTGTTTAAGCCCTTTTCTCTGTGTCTGAGTGAATAATGCTTTGTTATGGAGAAGCTGGATTGGAGTCATTTCAATTCATCTGCTCTCATAGGCTCTTGGAAGAAAAGGCATATTGAGGACAAACGCAGCTGAGTCTGTCTGTTGAAAGTGAGTAGTAAAAGATATTGCCACCAGGATTTCCAGTCTGTGAGTGGTGGAACCATATGGCTCTATCCACAGAAAGTTGAAGGTAACAAACCACCTCTCAGGAAAGTGTTCTTGAGAGGTATGAAAAAGCACTTCAGTATAGCTTATTTGTAGTTACAACTAATCTTATAATTCTTCCATTTTAAGAAAGAAGAATCATTCTCTACGGGAAATCCTTTCCTCTAATTTAAGCCATCTAAAAAAGAACAAATATTTACTTAAAAATGTGTAAAATGCTTGCATTTTTGGCTTCCTGCCAACAGTTGATGTGCACAACAAATGATCCAGAACTAGCACATCTCAGTTCAGTGCTTAAAATGGAATATTTAGTAGATATGTTTCTTCAAGGAATTCATTTTTTTTCTTAGTAACTGTATTTCTTCTCACATTATTTTATTGTTTTTGAGAAATATAATTTGCAATGACCTTAAATATGAAATGTTTAGATCTATTTAAGGATATTATCTTCCCTGCAATTTTCTTTGAAGCATGACTTGTAAACACCTTGCAGCAGCCAGTATCGATTGCATGTTCATAAGTAATGGAACATGCCTGAAATTAGACACCAGCCCTCCAGGCAGAGGTGGGGGTGTAGGCCAGGGAGGTTTCAAGTCACCTATCTTAACAGATAAAGGCAGACACCATCATTTGAAATTACAAGCAAGGGCATCTTTATTTTATTTTATTTTATTTTATTTTATTTTATTTTATTTTATTTTATTTTATTTTATTTTATTTTATTTATTTTATTTTATTTTATTTTATTTTATTATTTTTTGTCGATAAGCAGGAAGTACAGGAAGGTGTGTCAAGCCCTTATTAACATCTATGAAGCATTAGAAAAGACAGAGGCAGAATTGTTTCAGGTTAGTAGTAGTCTGCAGGAAGGACATAAAACTGAGGTAATGGGAGTGAAAAAACAAACTGCTGCATCCCAGTCTTCCTTTCATGCTTATAGTTCAAAGAGACCTTTATTTTTGATTCTGATAGTTAAAAGGCACCTTTATTTTTGAGTATGATAGAATGAAAATTTGATCTCATTTTGTTAACTCTGGGTTATACAGCTTGTTCCCCTGAATCTAGAGTTGGACTGCTCCTTTTCTAGAGAAATCCACTGGATCCTGCAGGTATATAAGTTCATATTTAATGTTGTTGCAGGTTCATCAGTGTATCTCTTCTTCCATGATTTATATGCCAAATTGCAGACTTTCATTTGAAAGGAGGAAGTGAGGTGTAAACAAACAAACAAACAAACAAAACAGGAAAAACATTTTCCCTTGAAATAAAATTTAGAGTTCATGATTAACATTTAATCTGAAGAAACATTTAGCAGCTTTAGAATAAAATGATCTATGGTCTGTCTAGAATTAATGTCCTACTGCTTTAACAGAAAGGAAGGGATGCAGACCTTGAAATATAAGCATTGGCATGGAATAGCAAAACAAGCAAGTACTTCTGGGAGTAATAAATGCCTAAAACTAATTTCCTCAGATCTGTTTTGAATTCTTTCTTTTGGTTTTAGGTGCCAAATTGAGCTCTAATAGAGTAGTTCCTTGCTGTTGAAGATACAGTAAGAGTTTTCTACTATGTGTGCATACATATTGTCTAATGTCTATTACTTCATGACTGGATAACGCAACGCATCCATCAGCCCAACTTAATTTATTTTAATATATATCTTTCTGCACTCCTCTATCAGGTTTGGCTGAATCATCAACTACTAAATCCAAAAGTCACTGGAGATGTAGATTATTCAAACTCACATACATGTGCACACACATTTCTAGGGTGATCCCTTGGCCTTCAAGAAATTGAAAGAGCTATAAAAGCGTCTTGTATTATGCACTTGGCTGTGCCTTAGAATAGGACTTGTGGTTACTCTTTCAGGCATCCCTCCAGTGCTCAGTGTTTCCTCAGGCAAAACAAGTCCTGGAGGTCCAACCTATCCCAAGTTCTGATCTGATACCAGAGCCTAGGAAAAATCAGTTGTCTGAAGATCCTTTCCTGAAGACCCTGGAGAAGTACTGTCTGTCATCAGCCTCTGAGTTCCTAAGTTTCACAGCACTGTAAAACTAAAAGGGGATTAAAAGACATTTTCTTAAACATCTGATTTGAAAACAAGTGTCTTGAACCTTCATGCTCTGAAACTTTGGAAAATTTGCAATTAAATTCAAAATCTGCCATTCTTTTATTATTATTATTATTATTATTATTATTATTATTATTATTATTATTATTTTAAATGCATATAATAATGTATGTTGGAAAACAAGAATACTAGGAAATTTAGGCCTCAGTGTATTTCAAAAAGGTCGCAGGTTTTCTTCAAAGACAGGTATAAGACCTGATGAATATCTAGTGAATCTGTCTGTAGCTACCAGTCAACTAACACTCCTGCAACATGGAAGTTGATGGCTTAATCCTGATTTGAGTAACTAAATCATTATTTAGACCTATGTGTCTAGAACTTGGCTAAGTCAAAATAATTGGCACTGCTTTCACAAGTTAATATATCTGTTATCCCTTCAGATAGATGTAGCCTTCCTTCTGGGCTGTGAAGCTAAAGTCCTTGAAGTGTTTAATCTCTTAACCTTGCTTTAAATAGAATTAGCCATCCAAATAGCTTTCAACTTAAAGCTTTGCAGAGCTGAGTTAGAATGTGTTTCTACTCTCTAGGCGTATCATTAATCTATTTGTTTGTTACGATACAATGCACTGAACGTTTCATTTTCCTCCTACACAGACAATCTAGTCAGTTCAAGACTTCACCTGAACTTGTCTTTTTCTACTACTGGACTAGCCAACATCAATATAGTCGATTCACCCCTCCCCAGTAGTACCGCATCCAATCAAATAATAATTGTCAGGGAAAATTTTGATTCAAAACAGAAAAAAAAAATGATTATAAAATATCTGGATATTTTTAAAATTATCACAGCTTTTTGTAGTGTATTTGGGCGCTAGGGGGATTAGAATGAAGAGACATACGTATAAGGTAAATAAAATATGAAAAGTTTTCTATGGAGTTACTTCCACTGATGAGATCAGAAAGGGTGAAAGTTAATTTTTTTTTTCTGTCTTTCAGTTGCATTTTCAATTGAATACTTTTGTCAATTTAATGGTTTTGTCTATTTGTGATACCACAAGGTACAGAAGGAGTGATACATTAGATCTTTTCAGTTCCTGAAGGAATGTAATTTGCTGGAAGTTGCAAGGTGGTTACTTAAAAAAATACATCTTTCATACCTAGGCTAGTAAAAGATAAGCTTTTTGACAGGGACTTGTGGGAGAGGTGAACTTTAATGTGACTTGTTCAGAGCAAGAAAATCTATCTGTGAATACAAATGTTACCAGAGTGTAATGCTTATGGTTTAAACTCAACTGAGTGAATGATACAGAAGGGAGAGAAGCCAAGCCTCTTCCTCCTTCAAGGATGTTGGAAGAAAAGGTATTTTTTTTTCTCAATTTTGAAGCTATTTTTTTCCAAAAATGGTTTGAACTTTTATAATACATAATAATAATATGTGTAGTATTTTTTTTTCTTTTTACTCTCCATTCCTGCATGCCTGCTACATGTATGTTCCCAGCTGACCTAGTAAAAATAATAAGATATTTTAACAGTCAACAGTGAACTAACTTGAAGTTTTACCAAAAAATACAGCTGTAGAGAGTAATCATGGCTTCACATTGTGATGCATAACGTCATATTTCTCATACTTTTTTAATACATAGTTTTTGACTTAGTTTCATAACTCATTTCTGTAATTTATAAATTAATTTGCTTTTTCTTGGAATAAAAAAGATTGTTTATTTATTTATTTTTTCCCTCTGGCATACTCTAAGCTATAGTGTGATAGGTTCTGTGCATCTTGATGCAGTTGTGATGACTGATCAGCACTCTGCTAATTTACAAGATCACTAGTCTGCCATAAGGCATTTTGGAGGTACTTTCCTCCACAGTCTCTTCCCTCATTCACAAAAAAGGCTCCTGTGAAATAACATGTCACATGCTAATTTTTCATACAACAAGTAAAACATGAACTTTTTAATGAATCACTGACATAAGAAAGTTCCACCGATTTAAGAGTTCAGAATAGACTCTTAATGCTAATGACTCTATTGTCTGTTGAGTGTAACTGAAATGAAAGTTAGTCAGTATTTAAAGCAAAATCTAGAACGAGTATGTACCTGAACAATATTTTCTCTCTCTCTCTCTTTTTTTTTTTTTTCTACACATAAAATAATGTGTTTTTATATTATTACAAATTAATCAATGCAACACAGTGTGGCAGCTAGAGGTAGAACTTCTGGTAGTTTGATCTGTCAATTTCCATAGCTTTTGCAAAATATGAAGGAATTTCATTTTCTACTGTAATATAGGATTAACACTTGATAAACATAAAAATAATAAACCAAAATACATTCTTAACATTTGCCCCTTGATCTGATATTGATTAGATTTCTAAAGCCAGAAAGAATAATTAATCTGACCTAGTATATAACAGAGCCATTTAAGGTCAGCTGGTAATGACTACATGATTTTCAATAAGCTCACTTCCAGAAAAAGCAACTATATTAGATGTAAAGACTTTGAAGTGTTTTTTATTTCATCAAAACATTTTGGGGTATTTCTGACTTGCAAAGCTTTGAAAAGGTAGAGAAAAATGCGTTGTTTCCATTCAGAATACAAAGTAACTGGATTTACTTTTCTTCCCTGTTGATTTATGTTGCAGCACATATCGGAAAAAAAATGCCCATTGAAAATAAAAAATAGTTAAACAAACTTGCTAAAAGATCTGTGTTAATTTTAGATTGAAATTGGTTTTCTAAACTTCATCCTGGTGTACGTATAGTAGAATGACTTACGAGATTTGATTATCACTGAAGATAGCAATTTAGAACAACAATGCTGACCTAATCTCGAATGGAAAAATATGAATCACTACAAAGAAATCTGCTTGCAAAGACTTTTTAGAATGAGCAGAGGAATTTTGGAATTTTAAGGGAAAAGAAATGAATGCTCTTATGTTATTAAAAATTATCAACACCACTTTTTGCTGTAGCTCTTTTCAGGAAACTTCAGCAATAAACATTTTCAGTACCAGATGCACACATTTTCATGGTTTCCTGGGAAGAACCAAAGACTTAAATGATGTGCATTTGATAGTTCCAAGTCCATACCTGCATTTTTCATAAATACCTACATTTACAGTACATAAATGGGGACTTTTTTTTTTTCTTTTTTTTCTTTCTTTTTTTTTTTTCTGTTTTTGTGAGCAGGAAAACCATGATATAATTGTCATCCCAGAAACATGGTGCAATGACTCACAAAAGTGGACTGCTGCAATGGATGTCTATAAACTCTTCAGAAGGGATAGTCTAGCAAGGGATAGTCTGTTACAGAGTGTTTTGATTGTTTTGAGCTTAATGATGGTGACAGTAGAGTTGAATGTTTACGGGTATTAGTCAAAGGGAAGGTCAACAAGGAAGATGTCATGCTGGGAGTCTGTTAGACCTCCCAGCCAGGATGAAGAGGCAGAAGAAATATTTTATAAGCAGCTGGGAGAAGGCTCACAATCTCTAGCCCTTATTCTTGTGGGGGACTTTAACTTACAAGATGTTTGCTAGAAATACAATACAGAAGAAAGGAAACGGTCTAGAAGGTTTCTAGAATATGTGGAAGATAACTTCCTGACACAGCTAGTGAATAAAACAAATAGTGAGGGTGTCCCACTGGACCTTTAACTTCTGAACAGAGAAGGACTAGTGGGTGGTGTGAAGGTTGGAGGCCGTCTTGAGCATAGTGATCATGAATTAATAGGGTTTTCCATTCACGGAAAAGTAAGGAGGAGGCTTAGCAGTACTGCCACCCTGGACTTTGGAGGGCAGACTTTGGCCTGCTTAGGAGACTAGTTGAAAGAGTCCCATGGGTGGTAGTCCTTAAGGGCAAAGGAATCCAGGAAGGCTAGACACTCTTCAAGAAGGAAATCTTCAAGGTTATGATCTCAGGCGTGTTTTTGAGAGACCGGGCATTCTGACATGGGATGGGGCACACCTGACCTACTGGGGCAAGAGAGTTTTGGACAGCTAGCTGGTTAGACTCATTAACAGGGCTTTAAATTAGATTCAGTGGAGGAAAGGGATGTACCTGTAAGTGACACAAAAGAATCACTGAATGCCAATACTTCAGAAGAAACAGGGAAACACTTGTGAATCATCCTATAGGAATTAGGAGGGACTCCTCTGAAAAGGTGACGTGGCCCATAGCCCAGCTGAAGTGCCTTTACACCAATGCATACAGCACACGAAACAAGCAGGAGGAGTAGGGAGCCATGGTGCATTTAGAAAATTATGATCTAATTGCTATCATGGAAATATGGTGGGACGAATCACACATCTGGATCATTTGAATAGAGGGTTACAAGTTTTACAGGAGAGATGGGCAGGGAAGAAAGGGTGGGGGTGTTGCCCTCTATGTTAACAAATGGATAGCTTGTGAAGAGTTGCCTCTAAGAAACAGCCAAGAGCAGACTGTGCATAAAAATTAAGGACCGGACCGACAAAGGATGCCTTATGGCTGGGGTCTACTACGGGCTGCCCGACCAAGGGGAGCCTATTGATGAGGCTTTCATGCTCCAACTACAAGAAGCATCACACTCATCAGCTCTCATCCTCCTGGGGGATTTCAACCACCTGGACATCTTCTGGGAAAGCTAAATGGCATGTGGTAAGCAATCCAGGAGATTCCTGGAGTGTATTGAGGAAAACTTCTTCTTCCAGGTATTAGAAAAAACAACCAGAAGAAAAGCATTACTAGACCTGGTGCCCATCAATGTGGAAGAGCTCATTAAAGAGGCTAAGATGAAGCCTGGGTTGCAGTGACCATGCCCTGGCTGAGTTTGTGATCTTGGGAGATACAGGGCTGACTAAGAGCAAAGTCAGGACCCTGAACTTTAGAAGAACAAACTTCCAGCTGTTCACAGAATTAGTGGATGAGATCCCATGGGACAGTGTCCTTAGGGACAGATGATGTGATCAGAGCTGGTATCACCGTCCCTGGGGGTGTTCAAGGAAAGGTTGGACCTGGTGTTTAGGGACAGGGTTTAGTGGGTGACATTGATAGTAGGGTGGTGGTTGGACCAGATGATCGTGAAGGTCTTTTCCAACCTTAATAATTCTATGATTCTATGATTCTTAGCGAGAGCTCTCCATTCCCATATGTAATAAATCAAGCAGGGAAGGTAGGAAACCAGCGTGACTGAACAAGGATCTTCTGGTCAAACTTGGCCAAAAGAAAGAATTGCACAGACATTGGAAACAGGGCCATGTGCCCTGGGAAGAGTACAGAAATGCTGCTCGGATGTGCAGGGATAAGGTCAAGAAAGCCAAGACATTGACAGAACTAAACTTGGCAACAGATGCAAAGAATAAAAAGAAGGGGTTCTACAGGTGCATTGGCCAAAAAAGAAAGACTAGGGAGTGTGTACCACCTCTGACAAATGAAGACAGAGAACTGGTAACAACAGATGTGGGGAAGGCAGAGGTACTTAACAACTTATTTCCTTCGGTCTTCATTGGTGGTCAGGCTTCCAAAATCTCTCGAGTCCCCAGACCTCTAGATGGGGGCTAGAAGAGCAGAGTCCCTACAACTGTAAGTAAAGAACAAGTTTGGGACCTCTTGATGCAGCTCAACAACTACAAGTTTATGGGGTCTGATGACATGCATCCCAGGGTCCTGGGGGAATTGGTTGATGTAGTCACCAAGCCACACTCCATTATATTTGAAAAATCATGGCAGTCAGGCAAAGTCCACGGTGACTGGAAAAAGAGAAACATCACTCCCATTTTTAAAAAAGGTAGAAAGAAAGACCCAGGGAACTACAGACCAGTGACCCTCACCTCTGTGCCTGGCAAGATCATGGAACAGATCCTCCTGGAGGCAATGTTAAGGTGCATGCAAGACAAGGACACGATTCAAGACAGCCAGCATGGCTTCACCAAAGGCAAATTGTGCCTGACCAATCTGGTGGCCTTCTGTGATAGAGTGACTGCATCAGTTGACACAGGAAGACTGACCGATATCATCTACTTGGACTTCTGTAAGGTTTTTGACACAGTCCCACATGACATACTATCTCTAAAATGGAAAGATTTGGATTTGCAGGGTGGACCATTCAGTGGATAAGGAATTAGCTCAGTGGCTGTACCCAGAAATTAGTGGTCAATGGTTCTATGTCCAGGTGGAGGCCTGTGACGAGCAGTGTCCCTCAGGGGTCTGTCTTGAGACTGGTGCTTTTCAATAACTTCATCAGTGACATAGACAATGGGATTGAATGCACCCTCACCAAGTTTGCAGACAACACCAAGCTGAGTGAGACTTGGGGATTCTGGTAGACAAAAGGCTCAACATGGGGCAGCAGTGTGTGCTTGCAGCCCAGAAGGCCAACTGCATCCTGTCCTGCATCAAAAAAAGTGTGGCCAGGAGGTCGAGAGAGGTGATTGTCCCCATCTATTCTGCTCTTGTGAGGCCCCACCTGGAGTACTGCATCCAGGTTTGGGGCCCCCAGCACAAGATGTGGACCTGTTAGAGAGAGTCCAGAGGAGGACTACAAAGATGATCAGAGGGATGGAACTTCCTGTGAAAAAAGGCTGAGGGAGCTTGGGATGTTCAGCCTGGAGAAGAGAAGGCTCCGGGGAGACCTCACTGTGGCCTTTCAGTACTTAAAGGGGTCTTATAAAAACAATGGAGAGGGACTCTTTTCTTAGGTAGATAATGATAGGACAAGGGGGAGTGGTCTTAAACTAAGAGAGGGTAAGTTTAGATTGGACATTAAGAGGAAATTCTTCACTGTAAGGGTAGTGAGGCACTGGAACAGGTTGCCTAGAGAAGCTGTGGATTCCCCATCCCTAGAGGTGTTCAAGGCCAGGTTGGATGGGGCCTTGGCCAACCTGTTCTAGTGGGTGTCATCCTTGTCTATGACGGGGGGGGTGGAATTGGATGATCTCTAAGGTGTCTGTCAACTCAAGCTATGATGATTTTATGAAGGCGCAGTAGCAGGCTATCACTATATGCTGAAAGATGAACCAGTGTAGAAAAACAAACAAACAAACAACAACAACAACAACAACAACAAAAAACCAGCTTGGCTGAGCAGAGAGCTTTGGCTAGAGCTCAGGAAGAAAAATAGAATTTATAAACTTTCCAATAAGGGGCAGTCCACTCAGAAGGACTACAAAGATTTTGTGAGGCTATGCAGAGAGAAAATTTACAAGGGTCAAAGCCCGACTATAGAACTTAATCTGGCTTATTAAATCTTATTAAAGACAATAAAAAATTATTCTATAAATACATTAGCAACTGTTGTAGTTTAACCACGGGAGGCAGTTAAGTACTACACAGCCACTCTCTCTCTCTCTCCCCAGGTGGGATGGGGGAGAGAATCAGAAAGGTAAAAGTATGATAACTCATGGGTTGAGATAGACAGTTTACTAGGTACAGCAAAAGCCATATGCACAAGAAAAGCAAAACAAGGAATTCCTTTGCTGCTTCCCATCAGCAGGCAGATGTTCATCCACTTCCAGGAAAGCAGGGCTTATCACGTGTACGGTTTCTTGTGAAGACAATCGCCATCACCCTGAATGTCCCCCCTTTTTCTCCTTCTTTACCCCAGCTTGCTGAATATAATGCCATATGGTACGGAATATCCCTTTGGTCATTCTGCTTCAGCTGTCCTGCCTGTGTCCCCTCCCAGTTTCTTCTGCATCCCTAGCCTCCTTGCTGGCAGGGCAGAATAAGAAGTAGAAAAGTCCTTGGTTCTGTGTAAGCACTGCTCTGCAAAAACTAACAACACTAGTGTGTTATTACCGCTATTGGTGTGTTATTACCGCTATTTCAAAATTTTTTATTTACCACTACATGGAGAGCAGTTGAGGTTGGCTGCCTGAGAGCCAGTGCAGCCGCAGCCGCAGTGCCCGACCATGAGTTACAGGGAGATCTCAGGCCCCTGCTTCACCCCAGGTGGCCCGGGACAGCAGCACAATCAGGCCGTACCCGCCAGCTCTCCTGAGAGAGGATGACAGGGAGTGGGCATTGCCAGGGCAAGGGTGACTGCACCCATTCCCTCTGCCTAGAAGCAGCCTCTGGGAGGGCAGCAACGTGTCGCTGCCCACTATGAGCAGGGAGGGGCCAGCAGCGCGTGTACACCAGTGTGCAGCTGGTGTGGCAGGGCGTGAGAGCTCTGCGTCAAGTATTGGCAGTCTGTGAGATCACACACCTATCATGGTGTCCACTTGGCAGAGAGCTCACTCTAAAAATGCTGTGGCGACCCAGATGGAGGGCCTGCCCAGAGACATGGCTGTTCAGGCCTCTGGCTGCAGGGAGTGCCTGAGCCTGTCGCTGCTGGGGGAGGAGGGGAGCAGGGAGACTGCCTCTTCTCAGGTGGAAGGTCTGCTCTCCATGGTGGCTGAGCTCAAGGAGGAGGTAGAGAGACTAAGGAGCATCAAGGCGTGTGAGCTGGAGACTGAATGGTGGAGTAACTCCCTGGTGAGCCAGAGAGGGAGCAACCCCCTTGCCAGGGAGATGCCCCCCAGAGGGTGGTGGAGCCCCTGCCCTGTCACTGTCAGGCAGAGGGAGGGGACCAAAAAGATGAGGAGGGTTGGAAGCAAGTCCCAGTTCAGCATCGTGGGCAACACCCCTCCCTACCTACCTCGCTTCCCCAGGTGGCCCTCCCTAACAGGTTTGAGGCCCTGGCTCTTGAAGGAGAGGTAGGCGAAGATGTGGTGGAAGGCCCACCTACGAGGTCACACAGGAAGAGGCAGCTGATACCACCCTTCAAGACTGCCTCTGAAAAGAAAGAAAGAAAAAGAAAGAAAGAAAAAGAAAGAAAGAAAGAAAGAAAGAAAGAAAGAAAGAAAGAAAGAAAGAAAGAAAGAGAAAGAAAGAAAGAAAGAAAGAAAGAAGGAAAGAAAGAAGGAAAGAAAGAAGGAAGGAAAGAAGGAAAGAAGGAAAGAAGGAAAGAAAGAAAGAAAGAAAGAAAGAAAGAAAAAGAAAGAAAGAAAGAAAAAGAAAGAGAAAGAAAGGAAGGAAGGAAGGAAGGAAGGAAGGAAGGAAGGAAGGAAGGAAGGAAGGAAGGAAGGAAGGAAGGAAGAGAAAGAAAGAAAGAAAGAAAGAAAGAAAGAAAGAAAGAAAGAAAGAAAGAAAGGAAGGAAGGAAGGAAGGAAGGAAGGAAGGAAGGAAGGAAGAAAGAAAGAAAGAAAGAAAGAAAGAAAGAAAGAAAGAAAGAAAGAAAGAAAGAAAGAAAGAAAGAAAGAAAGGAAGGAAGGAAGGAAGGAAAAGGAAGGAAGGAAGGAAGGAAGGAAGGAAGGAAGGAAGGAAGGAAGGAAGGAAGGAAGGAAGGAAGGAAGGAAGGAAGGAAGGAAGGAAGGAAAAGAAAGAAGAGTAATTGTAGTAGGAGATTCCCTTCTGAGAGGAACAGAGGGCCCAATATGCAGAGTTGACCCTCATCAAAGGGAGAAAGAGGACCTGGGTAACTACAGACCAGTCAGCCTCACCTCCATCCCTGGTAAGGTGATGGAACAACTTATCCTTGGCATTGTCTCTAGTCTTATCAAGGATAAAAGGGTCATTAGGGGCAGTCAACATGGCTTCAACAAGGCGAAGTTGTGCTTGACCAACCTGATAGCCTTTTATGAGGATATAACCGGGTGGATAGATGATGGAAAGGCAGTGGACGTGGTCTATCGTGATTTCAGTAAAGCCTTTGACACTGTCTCCCACAGCATCCTCACAGCTAAACTGAGAAAGTGTGGTCTGGATGATCGGGTAGTGAGGTAGACTGTAAGCTGGCTGAAGGGAAGAAGCCAGAGGGTTGTTGTTAATGGGACAGAGTTGAGTTGGAGTCCTGTATCTAGTGGAGTCCCTCAAGGGTTGGTACTGGGACCAGTGTTGTTTAATATATTCATCGATGACTTGGATGAGGGAAAGGAGTGCGCCGTCAGCAAGTTTGCTGATGACACAAAACTGGGAGAGTGGCTGACACACCTGAAGGCTGTGCTGCCATCTAGCGAGACCTTGACAGGTTGGAGAGTTGGGCGGGGAAAAACTTAATGAAGTATAACGAGGGGAAGTGTAGAGTCCTGCATCTGGGCAAGAACAACCCCAGACACCAGTATAAGTTGGGGACTGCCCTGATGGAAAGCAGTAAAGGGGAGAGGGACCTGAGGGTCCTAGTGGACAGCCAGATGACCGTGAGGCAGCACTGTGCCCTTGTGGTGAAGAAGGCCAATGGCATCCTGGGGTATATCAGAAGGGGTTTGTTTAGTAGGTTGAGAGAGGTTCTCCTCCCCCTCTGTGCTGCCCTGTTGAGACCACATCTAGAATATTGCGTCCATTTCGGGGCCCCTCAGCTCAAGAAGGACATGGAACTGCTTGAGAGAGTCCAGAGCACAGCCAAGAGGATGATTAAGGGAGTAGAGCATCTCCCTTACAAGGAAAAGCTGAGGGAGCTGGGTCTCTTTAGCTTGGAGAAGAGGAGACTGAGGGGTGACCTTATTAACGTTTATAAATATGTAAAGGGTGAGTGTCAGGAGGATGGAGCCAGGCTCTTCTCGGTGACATCCAATGATAGGACAAGGGACAATGGGTGCAAGCTGGAACATAGAAGGTTCCGATTAAATATGAGACAAAACTTTTTTATGGTGAGGGTGACAGAACACTGGAACAGGCTGCCCAGGGGGTTGTGGAGTCTCCTTCTCTGGAGACTTTCAAAACCCACCTGAACGCATTCCTGTGTGACATGATTTAGGTGTTCCTGCTCTGTCAGGGGGATTGGGCTAGATGATCTTTCAAGGTCCCTTCCAATCCTTAATATTTTGTGATTCTGTGGTTTTCATAAAAAAAATAAAAAATAAAAAAAAAATCCAAAACATAGCATTATGTGAGCCTCTACAAAGAAAATTAAATCTACCCCAGCCAGAACCATGACAACAACTACAGGAGGACTAAGGAGAATCTCCATCCTTTATTGGATGTGGGAGGAACAGAGGCGATGGAAGAGAAAAAGGCTGAGGTACTTATTGCCTTCTTTGCCTCAGTCTTTAGTAGTAAGATCAGTTGTTCACTGGGTACCCAGTCCCCTGAGCTGGAAGATAGGTGCAGGCAGCACAATGAAGCCCCCATAATACAAGAAGAAATGGTTAGCAACCTGCTACACCACTTAGATGCACACAAGGCTGTGGGGTCATGTAAAGTTACTGAGGTAACTGGTGGAAGAGTTCACCAAGTCACTTTCCATCATTTATCAGCAGTCCTGGCTATCCAGAGAGGCCCCAGTTGACTACAGTCTAGCAAATGTTGTACCCATCTACAAGAAGGGCTGGAAGGAGGATTCAGGGGACTACATGCCTGTGAGTCTGACCTCAGTTCTGGAGAAGGTTATAGAATAGATCATCTTGGGTGCCATCACATGACACATACAGGACAACCAGGTGGTCAGGCCAGGTCAGCATGGGTTTATGAAAGGCATGTCTTGCTTGACTAACCTGCTCTCCTTCTATGACAAGGTGACATATTTAATGGATAAGGAAAAGGCTGTGGATTTTGTCTACCTAGACTTTAATAAAGCTTTTGACACTGGTTCCCATACTTTCTCCTGGAGAAACTGACTGCTCATGGCTTGGACAGGTATGCGTAAATGGTATGGGTAAAAGGAATGGTAAAAAATACTGGTATGGGTAAAAAACAAACAAAAAACCCCACAACAACAACTACAAAAACCTGATGGATGTCTGGGCTCAAAGAGTTATGATGAATGGAGTTAAATCCAGTTTGAGGCCAGTTGCAAGTGGTGTCCCCCCAGGGCTCTGTACTGGGGCCAGTTCTATTTAATATCTATTATTGATCTGGATGAGGGGATCAAGTGCACCCTCAGTAATTCTGCAGATAACACCAAGTTAGGCAAAAATATTGAGGGGTACCTACCAGGCCCTTTCCAACCTAAAAGTTCTATGATTCTATGATTTACACAAACATTTCATTCTTGAAATGAGGGGGATTTAAGCAGATAGCTTCACTTGTATTTGATAAATTTAGGTTTGCCTAGTTTTATTAGAATCCTTTTTTTTTTTTTTTTCCACTTTTCTTGACATATGCTTTAGACAGTTCTTGTTATCTCTTTTATTTTGGAGGCCAAAGAGCCTTCCGGAAGCCTGTGAGTGGGTATTTTTCCAGCTTTGGCATGACAGTGCAGAGTTTTGAATTTTACCATTTGCTGTTGACAGCATGGAGCTAGAACTGACAGAGGGAAAATTTAGAAGACTCTTCAAATCTAGGAGAACTGAGTTCCAAGGAGGTTAAATCCATCCAGAAATTCCCAGAGGAAAATCAACACATAATCAAGACTGTCTTTTCTGCTTGTCCAAATGTCTCCTTCAGTACTTCGTGTGGACAGAAACTTAACATGAAGACCATAACATAGTGGAATTTCGGGCCAGCAAGATCTCTTGAAGAAAAAAAGAAGTGTATCAGCTTTTATTTTTCATTGTACAAATTGACCTTGTCCTAAACTATATATTTGCTTTATATATATAGCAAAGTAAAAAAGAATCTCTAAGACACAAAACACACATAACTCTTAAATATTTCTAATTCCTTAGTTAGTAGATAGGAATATAAACTTTTCTTTTTACTGTATTTTCTGTGCTAAATCCTGGATTATTTTAAAGAAGTCAGCTTTGAATAAGGACTAATTCATACTTAAATGTTACTTATATTACTTCAGAAGAACAAAAGGTTAATATTAACCAATTCTCCTAATTTAAATAATCTGAGTATCGATGTTTCTGTCTGACAGGAGTTCTTTATCCAACTGTACAGTTAAATGTTTGTGGAACTGTGTAATCCAAGGCTGCCAGTGTACCTACAGTAACACCACCTCCTTTGAAATGATATTAGAACATGGGGAATATGTGTTAACCTTCATCCCCTGGAGCTATCACTGTGTCTGATCTGATGGACCTAAAAAATAACAATACCTGTGGAACTGAAAAATTGAAAGATGCAGGTTGAATGGTATCCTTGTTTTCTTACCTTTCTGTTTATCATTCGTTTGAATTCTTATCTGTATTAATAAACAAAAGCAATGGGTTGGTTATCACTGTAACTTTCTGAGAATTGTCAATGCTACAAAGCATTAATATTTCCTAGGCTGCACTATGAAGGTTACTGAGCTCATTATACAAATGATACAAAAACAGTTACTGAATTCCTGTTTCATTATTACCCACTTTAGTGGAATTTTACTAATTTGTAATTCCTAAGTCGGTTAGTCTGTGGAAGGCACACACTGCCTGTTTATACAACTGGTCTGTTATCTACATACACCATATACATTTTTCTGTGGGTACTGAGAAGTGATAGTTATCACTGTATCTGTTTGCAGCAATTTAAATGCAGAGAAAATAACCCAAATACGATTAATGAAGTCGTATTCTTCAACTGGAAAAATATCTCCATGTTTTCCCTTTCATGAATTCAGTTTTTGTGTCCTTTGCTGCACTGCATCTGTTTGTGTAATATTCAGTATCCATAATGAGTTGTTAATGAGCTGTCGATCCTGAATGTAATTTATAAAGTGAGATTGAAAACTCGAGGTACTCTTTTAACAAATAGTTCTCTGAATTCTCCTTCATGTACAAATACACACTGTTTCTGTAATAGTATCTTATAGTAAAATCTTACTCTGAGTTATTCTGAATGTAGTTATACATTTACTGTGTTTCATTTAATGATACATTAACTATAACCTGAATATTACAATGAAGGAAGAGTAAAATACAATGAAAACTCTTTGCTATACCAAGAACAGACTCAAAGAATTATATGCATTAAGCTGTGATCATAAACCAATTTGATGTCAAATTCAATATGAACAGGTTCAGAAACTAATTTCTTAAAGACATTGAGAAATATAGTCTTTAATAACTGTTCTGTAATATGTTGTGATACAAAGAGAATTAGCTATAAGCAACATAATTATGCTTGGTATCTACAGCAAGGATACACCTATGCACCCTATGCAAAAACCCACAAAACGTAGAGATTCAATTTATTTATTTATTTATTTATTTACTTATTTTCCTTTCAGCTCTCTGTACAGTCAGGAGTAACTGAGGCACAGGTGGTGAAACAAACGTCAAATTTATATATAAAGAATGGCAGAAATGAACCCATATCTCTTAACTGCCAACCCATATAATCATGTTTGAACACAGCAGCAAACCCTAGTATAAGAACGGGCACCAGGTGGACTGTGCAGTCATCAGGCAAATGAGGTCTAGTCACTCCATTACCATTAATTACAGTTTTAGTGGTCTGAAATTGAGGCAGCTCAAGAAACAGAATTTCTTATGAAAAAACAAATTCATAGACAGATTACCTTGAATGAACCCTGCGATTTTATGAGCTCCATTCCTTCTCTGAGTAGAGGAATTCCAGCAAGATCTTTTACCATCAACAGAGACTTAAATATTTATCAGAGACTGAATAGAGCTGCTTTGAGAGAAATCAGTTAGGGCTACTTAACAGAGTGGAAGCTGAGGTCCTAACTTGGCTACTTAAGGCATGAGATTTAGACCTCCAAATATCCAAGGCAGGCAAATATCAATTGGGCATGTTGTAGGTTTTATTTTTTTTGTTGTTTCTGTTTTCGCTATTTATTTAATGAATACATTTTTGCTGGGTCAGGAAACGTTACTTGTGTGCTGTAATTTTCCAGGGCCTCAGAATTAGAGATTTTATTTATATTTATTTGTTTGTTTTGTGTTAGCTATAATTCACCTATTTTGAGGTTTTGGAAAAACTTGGTACTTTTTCTCCTGTCAAAATCAACATCTGGCAAGGACCGAGGGTAAGAAGGTTTTTACTCTTAATTTGAGAAATTCAGCTGTGATGCTGTACTTACAACTCTGCATTGCTCTTCTGAAACCTGAAAAAAAAAGAAAAGAAAAAAGGAAAAGAAAAAATACAAAGAAGCTGTTTAAAATCATATGACAGGTTATTATTTTGTTTAATGTGAAATGTTCATCTGACAAGCCTATTGAACTTGATTTGTGTACAGAACCCTTCTGCAAATCTACAGTCTATATGATTTCCCTTCCCCCCTTCTTCACCCTCTCCCTTGCCACCAGTACTGACATCAACCATTGTGCCATCTGAGGAAAAAAAAAAAGGCACCTGGAGTATTAAAATGATTTAACCAGTTTGATTTATGTTAATGGTACAGAAGAGAATATTTTTTGGTCCTCAAAAACATAACAGGCAATTGATGTGCCATATTGCAGTATGGTTTTAGCTATCAACATGTCAAGATTTAGTTTTGCTGTTAACATTTTACGATTTAGAAGGCTATAAGAATATGTGCAGTGTAGCAACAACTCAGACATCATTCCCTCAGCTATATTTATTGGGCTTTCTTTTTTCCCTTTTATAGAAGAAATTGAAAAAGAAAAAGAGGAAGGGAAAATAGACGTTTTCTGTTTTTCATTTTCTTCAGTCTGTCAAGTTGTGAGAATAAAGAGAAAGAAAACTGACTTCTAATGGCTTGTTTTCAGACCAAAGTAGATTCAGGGCAGAAGAATTCAAATGTACAGTTTGTTGATTTCTCACTAAACTAAAGATAACCTGTGCATAAACTATAGCTTCATTGCTTCTATCCTCCCCCCTGTGTATCCGTATGGCTCAAAGCTGCATGTTTAACATACTGTGGAGTTGGTGATCCACAGAAGGCAATTGTCTGAAAATCTGGAAGTACCATGTGCAGCATACATATAAGAATTTATTCTCCTTCTAGACTTTCACTTAATTCTGCTTTTGCTGTTGGAAATCAGTAAGATTTACTTCTTGTTGCCTAAGTGGGAAAATAAGTTTTTTGTCCTCACAGCAGCTAGAGTTGCTACAACAAGGTATAAATTTCAGTGAACTTCAGTGGACATTGTACTTCCCCAGGGTTCTAGTTGGTGTTCATTGGATAAAAATCACTGCTGGCCTTTTAGAACTGGTCACTGCAAAATAAATGAGGCGTACATATAAAACCTGACCTTTGGCTTCTGAAATTTCCATGTTTAAATTTCCAAATAATATAAGCAAAATGAAACACAAGTAGTAGGAGACATAACAACAACTTTTAGAAAACATTTCAAAACATTTCAACTTCTTTCCTTATACATTTTAAATTTTGAGAACCATTGTCAGTCATCAAGATACTGAAATTATTCCTTTTTTTTTTTTTTTTTTTTTTTTACTTTTCAGGTTACTTAGAGTGATGAAGAAATGACTAGTTCAGGACTTGAGACCAAGAAATATGTTTTCCCAAAGATGATGTGAAGATAGCCAGGAGCTCTAGACACAGACAAGGAAAATCTATGATATCCCCCTATGTGTTGCTCTTACCTGAAGGCATTCTGCTATTCATTTTAGCTTAAAGAATGTTGAAGAAAGAAAGACTTACAGATATATTTGTGCCTCATCTGTTTCACACTGGGCTCTGCTGAATTTAAAACATTCATCTACTGATGGAAAAAACACTTAAATGCTTGGTTTATACTTACTGTTGTATTATATCAGGAGCTAGCCTTCTGTTGTAGTCAAGTTAATCCTTTCATTAATTTCTGTCCTAAAATCTCACAAACAGTTGAAAATTTTAAGAATTAACATTTAAATTTGTTTTTCCACACAATTTTCTTTATAGCTTCTACTCTGGATATTCTAGGGCTCAGTTTGGCATACATTTGTCTACAACTTATATCATTGTGACTGCCTGAAACTGCCTTTGTTTTCAGATGACTGAAATTTTTCTCTTCAAACAGTGATGATTGTTATGTTATACTTCTTTTATATGATGGTTTAGTGACTAGAGCTGTTTCTACACCATTTGGGCTTGTTTGAGTCACATTTTCCCTCTTCCAAAAGAGTGAACCCGTTTGTATTTGTGATCTTTCCCTTTGAATCTGAACTATTGTCCAGCTAAACTGCTTTGGTGAAATGTTAAAAAAATAGAAAAATCTTTAAAATTTGTTCATACATTTGAAAAGACTTTCACTTTCTACCAGACAGCAGTTTTTCTCTAGGTCTTCATTCTCCAAAGATTTTATCTACTTAGGATATTGCAAAGATGAACTATTCACCTTTGAGCCCTACTACGGTGACAGCAATATCACAAAGTCTATTGAGTAATAATTATTATTCTGTTTAGTGGAAAGAAACTGGAATAAATAAGGTCAGAATTACAAAATAAATGGGAGTATAAGAAGAAATATTGATTAGCTGTTCCTGAAAAGAGAACCAATAATCTCGTGCACTGTGTTGAAAAAATACCAGGTAATTACTTAATTAACGATTGTATCACCTATGCACATAAACAAGAGTTGGATTAATAACTTACAGGCAAAATTCTGATATCTGAAGATAATTATGAAAAGTGCTGTAAAATCAGTGAGGATTTTGTTATTGATATTGATTTTGTATGGAAAACATTCAGTTCACAAAGTGATGGGCTTAGATTCAGAATCTAAGGTAGAAAAAAATATTTAATTATTTTAGAGATTAACTCACCATCTTTAACGTTTTTTGAATACAGTAATATCTTTTAAATGCAGAAAAGTATACAATCTTCTATTTGAAAAATAATTTGTATGGCAAAAGGAAAGTAGGTCACACAGGGAATTTTTTTCTTTTTCTTTCCTTAATAGGACATCTGATGCCAACAAACCTCTTCTATGATTTATAAACAGAGCATTCACCTTTCAAAAAAAAATCTGGAACTTTGTAGTTATTTAACATTCATATTTACTGTAAAGAAATTGATTTTACTTGACTCAAATCTGTGTTTAAATGGGAAATTATATGGTGGTAAAATAATCAGTGACTTATAGAGCAACAAGGTTGTCCTTCTCCACATCTATCAACTGTGCTGATGCTCAGATATGAAAGACATGATTTTTGGTTGACTGATAGTTTTTTTTTTTCAATATATGCTGCCATGAGACAGGCGTTTCATAATACCTTTTGTTTATTAAATAAAAAAGAAACAATTCAAACATGACACTTAAAATGGAGTTAGTAAAAAGTCTGAATGGACCCAGTTGACATAATTGAACATATAATGAGATTGGCTATAAAATTAGCGTGATCTTAATTTTGACTAGAAGCCTGATGTAATTCCTTTCTAGAGCCATGTTATGGTGTTTTCTGTATATAAAAAAGTGGAAAAAAGGATAGGTACTGTAATTTAGAGAAGTCTTATTAATGAAATATGTTATTCTTATTCTGTATGAAAATCAGATTGTATGTTTTGACTTTATGCATGAAGTTTGGTACCCTTGGGTATTCTTTAAAGAACAGGAGCAGCTGATTTCTCCATTTGTAAGCCAGAAACCTGACAGCCACATATGCAAACTAGTCCAGTTTAAGGTGTGAAAGCTGTTTTATGAAGCCAGAATCCAGGCAATTAAGCAGATTCCTCTCCTGGTAGGCTGGTATTTAGCCAGTCTGTCAGTACTGAATGTGCTGTTCTAGGAACAGAAAGGCAGATTGTAACAGACAGAACTCCTGAAGCATTTTCTTGAAATAAATAAATAAAAAATAAATAAATAAAAACAAACAAAAATAAATAAAAACCAAATAGAAATTGAGATTGCATGTTATTATCAAAGCATTTGTGTCTTTTGTTTTTCAATATTTCTGCCAAGATCAATAGTGGTATACTGCACAAATGACAAGTTAGAGTGCAGATGCTTGGTGTACCATATAAAACAGAATCTAAACTGAAGCCATTCATAAAATATAAAGTTGTTTACCCGGAGATGCATAAGTAAGGCAGGTCAAAACAGTCCACCTCAACCCACCTCCATATCACTCCCTCTTATCACACAAATTAATGTGTGCTTTGATAATAAATATTTTTTATGTGTGGAAGGAACATATATACATAACTTCTGATTTCTGTAATTTAATAGGCTTGTTTTAAACATATATTAGGCTTTATTGGAAAAAAAAATGTATTGGAAAGTAAGTTAACATTCATACCAGGGAGACTTTCCTGATGGTTGTTATTGTACACTGAGCACTGAGTGGCTCCCAAACCCTTCCCCCTGCCTTTGGCTGTGGTTCTAAATGTGTACTTAGAATATGTTCCTCTCTGCTCTGATGTATAGGAAAATGCTCTAATGAAAACCTAGTGGTGTTATGCCAATGTAAAACAGATGTAGTGAGTGGAAAACCAGCACTAATGAATTTAAGACCTTGATTTTCAGTCCAACTTAACCTTTACACTTATGTTGCATGTGTAATATTACACCTCATAACTTAAATGTAAGATTGCAAGCACCATTGTTCTTACAGTGTTCCTAATTTTCTGAAGTCTTGAGTCTGAGAGTTGGTGCACTGTCTTATGTGTTAAAACTGCATGCTAGAGTTTAATAAAAGGACTTCTCCACATGCTGTGTCATCTACTGGTGGTAGCCCAGGTCCTGGGCTGTATAATGGGTGAGTGTTGCACAGCAGGAAAGGTGCAAGATTATGAGTGAGGAGGATGTCTTATTCCTTGTGCTGGCCCTGGTTGGGGGACACATTCCCTAACTGCAACAGCATGGTGTAACTCCTCTACTACTTTAGCTTCCTGAATGCCAGACATTGCTACCAGTGTAGCACTTAGCTTTTTAAAGTGCATGATGATAACAATTCTATGCTGCCCTTGCTATCACGGATCTCCATAACAGGGGAGGGCATGAAGTAAGAGCCTTCAGATGAGTCACTGCAGGATATCTGACCAGTATGCACTTGGTTATTTGCCTTGTCTAGGTGATGTCAGGTAGTAAGGCAAGTGCGTGACTCCCAGTACTGAAGGTTAAAAAAAAAACCTGAAGCCTGAAATGTTAGTGTATAGTGTAAGAATCCCTATGTTCATTTGGCCGACTTCAGATAATACTAAAAACTGCATCCAATAAAAACAAAAAGCAAAGACTTAAAAATAAAAAGTGGGAAAAATTACTAAATGGATTAGCTATGTAATATAATCTAATCTAACCGTCTCATATTTTGTACGTTTATCCCACCATAAACTTCTGAACTAGCCTGAGTCAATTCCTCCTTGAAAGAGTCTACTGACAAGCCAATTCAGTTTCAAAGAAATAAGATAACATTTTTAAATGTTAAGAGAGGTTTGTTATCTGAATAGAAATGGATCATTTAGGAAAGCATGTACATCATTTTAATCTCAGTTTCCTTTTCAAGAGCACCATAGTGGATCAGAACTGGCATATAGTTTTGCTGTCAGATTAAGGAGTTCATTGTTTCTAAGGATATTGGAACATAACATGTTAGATCTAAGATTCTGTCACATATTTTAGAATCTCTCTTCCTTTGAAAAGTAGCTAACAAACCTACCATCCACTTACCCATAGAGCACATTCTTTTTTGCACATTGTTTTTGAAAGAAGGCATGTCAATCTTGACTGACTTTCAAGGAGGCTTTATTTTTCTGCTGGGAACTCACTGAGGACAGACAAAAATTTGATGTTTATCACTGACAGCTTACTCAGCAATCTTAATGTGCATCATGAGTAACTATTGTCTTCTGTGTATTATGTCATCTTCATGAACAGTATTTTTTTTTTTCTGTATAAAATTCGGTGTATATTTGAAAGGATATAACTTACATATCGTCCAAATTATTTTGCAACTCATACATATGGCAAATTAGGTGTGTGATGACTGACTTTATAGCAGGATTTATTACAATGGTTGTTTTCTTATTTTGAAAATAAAATGCATTCTGAGCCTGGAAACATGTTGGATGAGGAATGATAGTCGTGATGACACATACCTATACAAGGCTACATCCTCCTCCTCCTAGTCGAAGATTTGAGTAAGAACAATCAAGCAACAAAGCTTGCTGTAGTAGACAAGGCAGTTCTTTGTGACTACTTGAATTAAAAAAAAAAAAAAAGGGTTTAATAATAGCAGTGCCTGAATGCCTGAACTGCTGGGAACCTGCAATAGATCTTTAGATTGCATAAGAATCATAGAATCATAGAATCACAGAATATCCCGAGTTGGAAGGGACCCATAAGGATCATCAAGTTCAACTCCTGGCACCGCACAGGTCTGCCCAAAAGTTTAGACCATGTGACTAAGTGCACAGTCTAATCGCTTCTTAAATTCAGACAGGCTTGCTGCAGTGACTACTTCACTGGGGAGCCTGTTCCAGTGTGCGATCACCCTCTCAGTGAAGAACCTCTTCCTGATGTCCAGCCTAAACTTACTCACTGGTGATTACGGAGAATAGGTCACCTGCCTCTCCACTCCCCTTCGCGAGGAGGTTGTAGACTGTGATGAGGTCCCCCCTCAGCCTCCTCTTCTCCAGGCTGAACAGGCCCAGTGACCTCAGCTGCTCCTCATATGTCTTCCCTTCTAGGCCCTTCACCATCTTCATCGCCCTCCTCTGGACACTCTCCAACAGTTTAATGTCCTTTTTGTACTGCGATGCCCAGAACTGCACACAGTACTCGAGGTGAGGCCACACCAGTGCAGAGTAGAGCAGGACAATCACTTTCCTCGACTGACTAGCAATGCCGTGCTTGATGCATCCCAGGATATGGTTGGCCCTCCTGGCTGCCAAGGCACACTGCTGGCTCATATTCAACTTGCTGTAAACCACAACCCCCAGATCCCTCTCTGGGGGGCTGCTCTGCAGCATCTCGTCGCCCAGTCTGTACGTATAGCCAGGGTTGCCCAGAGCTTGTGTTGTTCCTCATAATGTTTTACAACTGTAAGCCAGCTGAGATAGTACTATTTTAACTTTTCTGTTGCTTGACTTTTTTTTTTTTTTTTTAAATTTTAATTGGGTAACCTCTGTGTTGGATTGTATTTTGGCATTAAAAGCTTCACCATTTACCTTTTTTGACTGTTGCTTTTTAAAGCAAGAGAAATAAAATTAATTGCCTCTGATCCCCCATAATGGTAATTACATAGTCCCAACTGGGACCTGACCAAGGATGAACTTCTGTTGTTGCTTTTTGGCTGGAGACAGTAAACAGCGATAATAGAGAAGTATGTCAGTTACAGTGCACTGGTTGTTTCCTGCAGCAGAGAATGAAATAAGATAGATGAATAATAAGATATGGTCTTATCATAAGAATGATAAGAGAATGAATAATTATTGCTTTACAATTACAGTGTAGCATTTGTAAGTTTCAATAACATTCAGCAAAGACTGAGAATGGAAAAAAATACCATAATTTCCATTGTTGTATATCTCAAATTGGTAAGTGTCTCAGAGAAAATAGTTGGCCTGCTATCTCTTTACTACTTGAGTCCTCATTAAAACATAGTTCTGATATTACAAACACAGTAAAATTATTAAAAACACAGCTTGTACACTGTATGACCTTAGAAGAGAAAATGAAGCAGTTATGGTAAAAAAGGGTGAGAATCATTAGGAAATGCTAGCATCCCAAAAGTGCCACTATCACTGCATTTAGAAGTAGTAGTCTATTTGTTATCTCTTTTAGTGTTCTAAATGGGAAACGGATTGAAAATGTTAATGTCTTTCTATATAAAAGCTATATACATTATACATTCAATTATTTCTACAGAGAGCACTAGGAAAAGACACTTTGAAAGTTGCTATTATATGTCTGTATATTTTATACTTCTATATCTCAAGAAGTTCTTCTTGAACTTCTATATCTCTGGAGGAATTTCACTGATCTATAAAAAAAAAGCAAAACAACAATAGCAACAACAACAACAACAACAAAACAACATGGCATTATATTTAAATAGACCCCCCCAAAACAAACAAACAAACAAAAGCCAAACAACCACACACATGCATGCAAGCAGTATTGTTAAGTGCCAAATTAAAGTGTCATATTGAGTTAGGTCCCTAAATTCATGCTGCTGACTTGTAAATGTATTAAAGATTAATGCATTTTATTTAACTTTCTGATTTCCATATCCTCATTAGCAGTCAAGGAAAAATTTTTTTGAAGATGATTTTCTCGTATGGTCTATTGACTTCAACAATCCCAACCTGTAAGAATTCTCATTCAATTACAAGGCTGAGCAACAAGAATATAAAAAACACTGTCTAGGCTATGACCAAAGCTGAAATAGTTTCTTTCTCTAGATCTGTTAGTTTCACAGGGAAGCTTTTCAGGAAGAATATATAAGATGTAAATGACAGTTGTTAAACTTTCTGTTGGCATATAGTTTTCATAGAAAACACAGTAAGATACAGAGTTCTGAACAGTTTTATAGCTGGATTAAGACTTTACATGGTATAACTGCATGTGCTTTCAAATACATGCTCTTTGCAGAAGGTTTTGATTAGATAAGATCTATTAAATATATCAGTTAAAGGCAAATTTGATGTAGTAAAGGATCTGTTTAAATTCCACAAAATCCTTCAAATCATTGTGTAAATGAGACTGAAGTTCCATTGTCTTTGATCTCAGCAGCCTAACACTGAAACAAATTTTGGAGATAGAAGTTCTGTGAGATTTTGAAAATAATTCTGTTTTATTAAATTTCTGATTTAGGAATTTTCAAAACACTTACTCGTACTATATTCAGGATTTTCTCTGTGGTACACAGCTAGAAATTTACTTAAAAAGTGAAACATGAAAATTTTATGCATTTATTTGCCCTGGAGGATGGGACTTCAAACAAGGTAGGAAGTATTAATTACCAAATAAAGTCATACTGAACATTATGCTAGTCCTTCAAAGTGAAAAAAATCACTGAATGCCTGTTGTTAGCATTTGGAATCTGGTTATGAAGCCTGTGTCGCTCTCACCACAAGGCAGAAAATTATGTGTTTAAAGTAACTGAAACTTCAAATAGCAAAGTAAAAATACCCAAACCACGTCATCTAACCATTAAAAATACCCAAACCCCATCATCTAACCATTATCAGCCATTTTCTCAGGATGCAATTCTGAAGAAACCTCTATTTGGTTTCTGTTATTTGGTCTGTCCTGGTTCCAGTTAGGACAGAGTTAATTTTCCCTCATAGTAGCTGGTAGGGTGCTATGTTTTGGATTAGGATGAGAAGAGCGCTGATAACATGCTGATGTTTTAATTGTTGCAGAGCAGTGTTTACACCAGGCCAAGGACTTTTCGGCTTCTCGCTCTGTCCTGCCAGCGAGCAGGCTGGGGGTGCAGCAGGAGCTGGGAGGGGACAGACCCAGGACAGCTGACCCAAACTGGCCAAAGGGGTATTCCATACCATCTGACGTCATGCTAAACAATATATAGGGGTGGCTGGCCGGGGTGGGGGGGGCCGGCTGCTCGGGAATAGGCTGGGCATCGGTCAGCAGGTGGTGAGCAATTGCATTGTGCATCACTTGTTTTCTTACACATTATTATTGTTAATACTATTATCATTATCACTATTATTATTATTATTGTTATTATTATATTCCTGTCTTAATAAACTGTCTTTATCTCAACTCACCGGCTTCACTTTCCCGTTTCTCTCCCCCATCCCAGAGAGGGAGGGGGGAGGGTGAGCGAACGGCTGTGTGGTGTTTAGCTGCCAGCCGGGTTAAACCACAACATCACCTGATTACAATGGCATCATAAAAAAAATCAGTTTGTTTAATGTGGGTAATATCTGCCATATCCTTAGTCTCACCTCTATCCTACCTTATGGATACTTTATCTTTCAAGTTATTATGTGTATACCAGGACTTCAGTGGTCCAGATATTATCTTCTGACATGAAGAACTGAGATTAGTTTAGGTTTCTCTCAGCGACTTCACTTTGGCTACAACCAGACCTAGAAAATAGGCTGCACCTCAGTCCTGAGCCAAATCATCTTTAATGGACTAGATCACCGGACACAGTGGCTTTAGAATCGTAGAATCATAGAATCATCTAGTTTGCAAAAGACCTTCAAGGTCATCAGGTCCAACCATCAACATGACCTACTGAGTCCCACCATTAAACAACATCCCTTAGTGCTACATTCACACATCTCTTAAATGCCTCCAGAGATGGGGACTCCACTATATCCCAGGGCAGCCTATTCCAATGCTTTAAGTGTATGCAGCTGTTAGTGTTCTCCCATTACTTTGGCAGCAGTGAGTGCAATTTGTGAACTGTTCTCTCAGGCCACCTGCCCAGCCACCAGAAATAAAGCACACTTCAAAAAATAAAGCAAAATTTGAGGAATCTTGCGCAGAAGTCCCTAAACATTACCTATAATTCAGCAAGGTTGTAAAAATTCAGCTACCTATTACAGAGGCTGAGAAGCTGAGTACAATTCAGAGAGCATACTGGAAACAAACAGCATTCCAAGTAGGTATGTCAGGATGTGCCAGGGATTCTCAGAGAAGTCCAAATCTACAACATGCATGAGAACAGCAGGTCTTTCTGAACAGTGTCATCACTGAGCTGACCATTATTGTTAAGCAGTTATCAGTTAGGAGAGTGATATCAATGCAACCTGCACAGATATGCTAAGTGTAACACTGCAATGTTTCCTACAAGGAAAAGCAGTGAAACAGAGAGTAGTGACTGTACATCTGATGAAGTATCACTCTAACTGTTTGAGAAGGTAGGCTAGTGTCAAATGCTTTTCTACTTATGTCCTGCCTTGAAATAAAAGAGCAAGTCTGATGGAGAACCATTCCCTCTGCCAGCAATAGCTGAGGTGAAGAGGTATTTCAGAGAGCACTTGTGCTGTCATGTAGGATTTTGCACACATGTAAGCTGGCTGGCCTCTTCTGTTGGTCTCCTTGAAGTTGAACATTTCAGGCTTGCTCCTGACTTCCTCAGTATTGTTCAACTGGAAGGAGAGAGATGCTGTAGTATAAACCACGAATGCCTTGCTTGTCTTGGATGCAACTGCCATAAACAAATAAGAGTTGTGAAACACACATGGTATCTAAAGAAAAGGACAAGATTCTCTTCAAAAAAATGGGAAGATTCTGTTTTATTCAAAAAAAAAAAAAAAAAGAAATCCCACTAATAAAAAAAGAATTACAGATACAGTAATTGCTAGCATGGCTTTATAAGTTTATTATGAAATTATTTCAATTGCCATTACCCTCTCTGAAAGACCCACCGCTGTCTATAATTCAGATGCTCATATTTAGATTTTTGACATGATTTTTGTTTCTTTTTCTTCATTACTGGAAGTATTTGCATTATAACAGGATCTTTGCTTTTAAGAGTTCATCAGCTCCTGCCACTTAGATCCCACTTGAAGTCATAATCTTCTGTTTATAATTTCATAATTGTTTGCAGTAGAGGTGATTAAAATCTCACAAACATAACATTATGTTGACTTCAGGCAGGTAACAAGCAGCAGATGAATTCTTAAGAAATAAAAATGTTGTTTGCATGTAAATAGTCCAACTAGTACAGAGTAAGGGAAAGAAATAAATAAGTGGGACACATCCTAATTTAATGCTTTTCCCTGTTTTCTAATACAAAACACTATCCCTTTAAAACCTCTACATTTCAGAACCTTGTAGAGTTACATCTTCCAGTAGAATAACTCCCTCCTCTCTTATGAAGCTTTGCTGTTTTCCACTCTAGATACATTGCTCTAAGCACAGACAAAATATTAATTAATGCATTAATTAGGCCCAATGAACTTTCCTGTGCATTAATTGACATACAGTTCATAGCTCTTCTAAACATGCCAGTATTTGAATTTTGCCCTTGCAGGAACACAAGTCATTGCAATGTCACCACCAGGTACATTTGGATATTCTAACAGGAGGTGTTGAAGTTAAAAGTTTGTGCTGTTGTCTGTGTCCCTGTGTGGTATGCAATATTAGCTCTCCCCGTTTCTTCCACAGAATACAGGACATAATTGCTAGCTATTGCAGCCTCTGCATAAACACCTGGAAGAAGATGTTTTATGCAGGCAATCAGGGCTCATGCAGCTATTTACAGAATCCTGTTTCTGACCCCTGTCACTCACTGATGCTTGCCATATGCATCCTGCTGGGACTAGGACATGCTTCACACTACGTAAGCAGGTAATACATGGAAATTCAGTACATATAGTGTCCATTGATGGGTTAGGCAACCAATTCAGAATTCAGGGTGACTTCTTTCTAAACATACAGGCATCTTCAAATGACAGACTGCATCAAGAAAGATGTAATTTTATATATTTAAATTGGTGAACACCAAGAAAATTAATTTCCTTCCTCAAAGATCCCAAAGGATCTTGTATTCCAATGATAAGTAATTATCTGTCAAAAACAGTAAGTCTAGAGATATGTGCCACTCTTTTTTGCACATAGTGCTTCTTTGAATTCATTGTAAGATGTCCTGATCCAGAAATTTTATTCTTAAATAGAAACATGGAAAATATTGAAAAACAATGGGACATTTTGTTTTCACTCCTCAGTCATAGTTATTTTGTTTCATATATTACTTCCAAGGAAGAACAGGACTGTGAAAACATGCCACAGCACATTCATGAAGGTCCAAATGTCTCGAACACTGACAAGCTTGGGGAATCAACCACCTCTTCAGGAAGGCTGTTCCAGTATTTGACCACCCTCACAATAAAAAATAAAATAAAATAAAAAAATTGCTCATATCCAGTCCAAATTTACCTTGGTGCAGCTTTGTGCCATTCCTGCATGTTCTGTTACCAGGAAATAGAGACCAGCATCTCCCTCTCTGATTCCCGTCCTCAGGAAGTTGTAGAGAGCAATGGGGTCTCCTCTCAGCTTCCTTTTCTCCAGGCTGGACAGCCAGTGTCCTCAGCCTCTCCTCACATGACATGTCTTCCAGCCCTTTTACCAGCTTAGTTGCCCTCCTCTGGATGTTTTCAAGTACCTTAACATCTTTTTTGTGTTGTAGAGTCGAGAACCGCACACAATATTCAAAGTGACATAGCATCAATGCTAAATATCATGAGAGAACTCTTTTGACTGGCTGTCTATGCTGTGTCCAAAATGCTGTTTGCCTTCTTGAGCAAACCCTTTGAGTTCTACCATTTAGCCAGTGTATTATAGACCTGTTCATCTCACAGCTGGGCAATTTGTCCACAAGAGACAATGTCAAAGACCTTACTAAAATCCACAAAGATTATGTCTGCTGCCTTCCCTTCATCCAGCAAGAAAACGTATCATAGAAGGAGTTCAAACTACTGAGGTGGGACTTTCCCTTGATGAACCCGTTGACTATGCTTGATAATAGCTTTGTTCTTTAAATGCATTTTTTATCCCCCAAGACAATCTTCTCCATAACTTTTCAAGGTTCTGAGGTTAGACTAATAGGTCTGTAGTTTCCTGGGTTTTCTCTCATGCCCTTTTTGTAGATGGTATAATGCTGGCTAGCTTCCAGCCATCAGGGACCTCCCCAGATTCCCACAACCTTTGGAAAATTGTTAAGAAGGGTTCAGCTATAACATCTGTTAATTCCTTCAGCTCGCTGGCTTGAATCCCAACAGGTGCCATGGAGTTATGAATGTTGAGTTGACACAGCTGTTTCCTTGCAATTTTGGTGACCAAAGATGGAAAGTCACTGCTCCACCAGTCATGGTCCTCCAACTCTGAAGTCTGGACAACCCATTTCTTTTAAATACTGAGGCAAAAAAAATGGCAATAAAAACCTCTATCTTTTCCTTCTCCTTACTTGTTATGTTAGGTGGCCACCTGCATCAAGTGTATGATGTTTTCCTTTGACCTCCTTCTGCTGTTGATATACTTGAAAAAGCCTAAACTGGGCTTTAGCTTTTCTTGTTTCCTCCATGCAGGTGTGAACTGCAGTGCTGTACTCTCCCTGTGAAGCTAGACCTTGCTTCCAGAGGTCATATATTTTCTTATTCTGCCCTAGATCCAGGAGGAGTTGCCTGTTCATCCAGGCTGACCTCCTGCATCACTTGCTTGACTTGTGGCACAGTGGGATTACCTGCTCCTGGGACTTTAAAAGTTAATTCTTGAAAAGTGACCAGCTCTCATGGACCCCTAAACCTGTTAGAGCAGATTTGAAGTGGACACTGCTAACTAGCTCCCTGAGAAACTTAAAGTTCGCTCTCTGAAAGTCTATGGTGGAAACTCTACTGACCTTTTTTCTACTTACACCAAAAATTTTGAACTCAGCTAATTCATGATCACTGTGGCCAAGACAGCCACCTACTGTCACCTCTCTCACAAGGCCTTTCCCATTCTCAAACCGCAGATCCAGGAGGTTACTTTTCCTGTTTGATTCGCTCAGTACCTGTGACAGAAAATTATCTTCAACAAGAAGGAAGAAGAGGTTGACAGCCCTGTATTTCAATAAGATGCCACTTCAAGAAGAAAAATTTTGGGGAGGTAAATGGAGACTGAAAAGGGTGAAGAGTTTTTCTTAATTAATGAGAACAATAGTGCACAAACTGTGGTCATAAAGATACCTAACCTCAAACATCTTAGAAATAGAAGGGGTAAAACATATTGGCTGGAGCTTTGTATGTGAGAAATGTGAAAATGTGTGGCTGTTTGATTTTGTAACTAATTTATTTATTTTGTTTAAATGTTGCAAAACTGATATTGGGACATGCAGGTATATGCGAGTACTAATTAAATACATATACAATTTTAAAAGGAGTACATGTAAAGGTTTTCTAGATATTGATACATAAACTAAGGGTTTTCCCATTTACAAAGTGCTAGCTTATAAAGAGAAAAACAAAAAGCTCTAATTTAGTTGGACAGATTTGCACTCTTTGAAAGTGTGAAAGAAAGGGTAAGAAGGAAATGTCTCCTTTGCAATCTGTTTATGGCTTTGGGACTGTGCTTTAACTTGACAAATAAGATAAAGCTCATTTGACAGCAATCCACTTATTCTTATCTTGCTTATCTTATCTTAACTTAAAAAATGAATTATTTATCCTCAGTGTGAATTTTTGTTTACTATTCTAAAGTCTACTGCATAGCCTTCTCAAAAATGTATCCAATGCAATAAACCAAACTTAATTCAAATTATCTCCGTAAAACTGGCATTACCAAAAATCATAAACATTCTATGTACTCAAAAGCTTTCATGAGCTACTCACATGTCTCATAAATGTATGAGAGTTACATAAAACAGAAATATTTCTCTGCTTTCTTTCAGAATCTTTTAGATTTGAGGAGTGGTCAGTGAACTCTCAAACTTTGCTAAACCATGCAGGAATTTTCCTCTTCATGTGAAGTCTCCATATGATCTTATTTGAGCCACATGAAGCCACAAATACATTTTAGCTTGGACCATATCACTCAGGTGTGTGAACAAGCACAATCACCAGTCCTAGATCTACCATATTATAGATGCCATTGTACCACAGATTTTATTCTTCTAGAAGGATTTAGTGATGAGTAAAATAAACTCTGCCATTGATAGTCATATTAATAAAATAAATACATACTACAAATAATTTATTTCTATAATAAAAGTGGTGCTTTGCAAAAACAACATACCTATAGTCTATTTAGAACTGTTTAGAACTGATCCAAAATATGAGAGCAGACAGTTTAAAAACAAGTACAAGATTGCATGGAAAAGCTAATAAATCTTGCTAAGAAGTATTTCTTGCTTCTTAGTAATATTGAACCATGTAAGTTTTTTTTTCTTTTCTTTTTTTTTTCTGAAGAATTCATTTCCTTCTTCATACTTTTCCTGTTGCTTATATATATATGTATAAATATTATATACCAGTTAAACATTAGCATTTCTTGAATGAAAATTAATTGTTTAACACATGTAAGGTCAAATAAGTCAAGTTACAGAAAACTCTAGTCACCGCTTTTCAAAACTCACTACTCTAACGTTTGAATATTTGTAACTACATTTTTTCTAGTTTTTAATTTAATGATGTCTGTTAATGCAAGCTTTCTCAAATCAGTTGTGTCTGTGCAGAGAGTGAAAGTGAACAGTCTCAGAGCTCAGGAGGAATGTGATTTGGAAAGGTATGAGCAACTGAGAGGGTCTGTCATGGGCACAGCATTTGAACACTAAAGTGGCGGCTATCTTTCCTGCTACAGTAAAGGGAAACTGATAACAATGGTGTACTATAAAAAGCAAAAGAACATTTTTCTTTGTCAAAAAACCACACCTCTCTGGCAGTGCTGCTAATGCTGCTACAGTACACTGGCTGAGATTCACTCCGCCTTTGAACTCCACTGTTACAGAATTTCAATTAAAACTGAAAACCACACAAAGGTTGTGGGCACAAAGAATACCAAAAAGAGACAAGACATTCATTTCCTTGTTTTTTTTTTTTTTTTTTTTTTTAAATTTATTTATTTATTATTATTATTTTTTTTTAATTTTCTTGGTCTGATTGGGAAATAATGACCTAAGTTTGATGGTGAGGGCTCATGTATCTGTTGTTTAGGTCAATTTTACCTCATTAAAGAAAGAGAACTACAACAAGTTCTCCCAGAACGTCAGAGCTGCCATTCAAAAGAGAAATTCTTACTGGGGTGCAAAATACCTCCAGTTCCTGTTTCACTCTATTTAAAAAAAGAAAAAAATATATTTGAAGCCTGGGGGAAGAGTACAATTTAAGAGAGATTTTACCTTATGCAATGGAACCAACAAAACCTTATGTATGCTGCAACAAACTGCTGTACCTGCAGGGTGCTCATCTACTATGAAAGTCTTCTATTATCTCATTCTTTACAAGAATGAAATGTGAATATAGTTCCTTATAGTTCCAGAAACCATTACACTGATTGGATTGTGTCTGGAAGCAACAGAACGTCTTTTTCCACACAATTATTTTCAACAGACTGAAAATATATCACAGTCCTCATAGGTGCCAATGGAAGGTACTCAAGTTTCAAAGACTAAATGAAAAACAGTAGCTCCAGTAACCTTTTGAAATGTTCTAAGTGGAGAGGAAAAAATATAGCTTTTTAATTGGTTAAAAATATATCTATTTTTCTTTGTATTACTATTATTATTTTTTTCTGGAAATCAGTGATGCAAGTTATTGGTATTGATTGTAATGAGATCACAGGTTTAACAAACATTCACTCATAAGAAAACAAATGCCTTATGATAAAAGTATGAGAGTTGTGGGGTGATTATTGATAACAAATTGAAATTTGACAAGGAACACAAAATAATCACAGTGATACAAGATATATTTTCTTGGAAATTGGTTTTATTATCATCATATAAAATAATGTTCTGAGATATCTGTGTTCTGTATGAATCTGTAATTTTTTAACGAAACGGGAAACATATATTATCACAGGAAAAATGTGTTGGAAAAAAGGTTGTTTCAAATCCACTAATGAGGTGTATGTGTTTTTGTGCATATATGCATATATGCATAACTGCATGTCTATAAAGGTATTCATATGTTTAGGGAAAACTTTTGAACTGGTGGAAAATCGAAAGAAAAGGAAGAAAACATAGTTTGACCAAAAAGCTGCTAGTTACATTTTCTATCTCCTTATTCATTATATCAACATTTCAATCATATTTTGTTCACTACTTTCTTCTTTATGTTGTCTAAAACCAATTCTGTAATTCATTCGGGCACCTCATCTTTTAATGTCATTTTAATAGACCTTGTCGCGCTTTCATGAAGCAGTAAAAGCAAAGGTTGCATAGTAAAAGAAAATTGCCTCATTCTTACACTGAGTTTTCTAATTACTGTATCTAGTACCACCATTGGATGCTTGGAGAAGGGAAAAAGAGAGAGGAAATAGAGACCATTATTAATCTATCTTTACTGGTAATTAAGGTCTTCAGTTTCAAATTGATTTTTCAGTTTTACATGCCTTGAAGTCAGGTGAAACAAATGACAGAAGAATCTCAGCTGCATACCCTGGCCCATGGGCAAGTCACTTCAATAAAAATGTAGCCATTTTATGAAATTGCATGAAAGAAAAGGTAGGGCTGCCGACCTGTGAACACACTCAATAGAATTGGCCTTTTGGAAGGACTGGAGTGAAGATTCAAATTGCTGTAGTATTTTCCTGTATAGTTCTGAAATAAGAGTTGGGAAGATGGATCTCTGCCTTTATGAGGAAATACATTAACACTGATTCAGAGGGAGGATGTCAGGCCAGCTTGCTGACCATCGCTCCTGGGGTAGATGTAAGGGCAGGGGAAATGCTTGAGTTTGTGGAATATTTGCCACTCCAGCTTTCCTCTTTTCACCATTTATATTATACAGAAACCCAGCATGTACTTAGGGCTTTGATAAAGATTTGCACAAAATTAAATATATGAATACATTATTGAAGGAAGGCTTGACAGGTGATATGAAGAGATTAAAATTTATTAATGTTTGAGAACTATTGATACTTGCTGTTTAATCTAACACTAAATTTGATCACAGTCCTTTGTTTTACCATGATTGCCTGCAGAATGTGAAAGTCACAGAATACACACTGCACACCTGCTTTTTTTCCCCCCCAAGTTTTTCAGCCTGTATTAGCAGTTGCATCTTTCGTCACTTTCATATGAGACTGTGTCAAAATGAAGATAAAGTACGACATAAAAAATAATTAGAATATAAAAGGAAAAAAAAAAAGAAACCAGATCATTTCTAGGAAAACATAATTTGCAATCCTACAAAAATAAAAATATAATTTATTTTTGTTCTCTTAATGCTCTTAAAAGAGAAGAATTAATCCCAATGAGTTTTTTCATCGTGTGTAGAGATCATAGTAGAATCTATTTTGATAGGGTAACCTCATCAAATTATTCTCCACTGCTGTGATTTTTTTTGTTTTTTTTTGAAGGCAGCTCAATAGCATTTGACTCCCAGTTCCCATTAGAATTTAATGAGAGCTGGGTCTCTAAGTCCCCCAGATTCCTTTGAAAATAACCCAGCCCATGATAAAATAATACAGTTCTGTGCATCCTTAATTTTTGACAGTTTGTTCGTGACTGGAATATTGATTGCAACAACTACTGCCAAGCACACGGCTCCCATCATTCTTGCCTGCTTTTCCATTATGTCATAAATAGATCACACAGCTCAATAGATTATACAAATAAACAGAGCTGGACTAGCATGGGTTTGCAGGAAAAAATAAAAGACTAATAATAATCAAGAATCTAAGCTCCCTGGACAAGTTAATTGTACGATTTTTAAATGCTCTGGAATGAATAACTTCAAAGAATGAATAAGGAAAAAAACAAGGCCAGGTCCAACAGCAGTAATTAGATTCAAGACAAAAGTAAGCCCGATTGGAAAGTTTTAAAATGTTTGTGTTATGCAAGAAACCTGGCAAGTGTGTGGTACCAAAAATGGGAGATCAATTAAATCTTTGGAAAGGCACAAAGATGTGCAAACAGAAACATTTAGTATCCTGCTAAGCTGAAAATACTTTCAAACTAAAATGAGAACTGAGGTGACTGAATAAGCAATAGGAATAAAGGAAGGGAACTGTCAAAATTAAATATATTTGAGACTGGCTTGAGTGAAATTTTAATCCTTGATTTCATTTTCTTGCATGTTTGTACATTTGTTCCCAGCAGTAAAAGCTCTATGACATTTGACAAAAAGGTAAGGAAAGGAAAGGAAAAAGTGCTGATGTTTCAGCCTCCAGGCTCGCCATAAAACTTACTGGAAAGCAGAATGCAAGGTTGTTTTTGCATGTCCTACTGCAGCTTGTCATGTTATTAAAAGTAATTTATTTCCCAAGTCTTTTGAGAAAGAACTGGGAATCAGGAAGATCACGTTTGGGCATCAATCATCCATGGAAACAAAGCAAAGCAAAGCAAAGCGAAGCAAAGCAAAAGAAGCAAACAAAAACCAAACAAGCTCTGCTCAGGAGTCATAGATACAACATTACACCAAGGTTAGGTTAAGTATTCATTTTGCTAACAGGCCGCTAGCCCAGCAGGTCTTGCTCATATGCAACAACTCACCGATCTCAATGGATAGGACTGGTGTGGATTCTTGACACCTCAGTGAATAACTGATTTTTTTATTTTATTTTATTTATTTTATTTTATTTTTATTATTTTATTATTTTATTTTATTTTATTTTATTTATTTTATTATTTTATGAATTTAAATGATAATACTATCTAGAAACCTATGAGGAACTTGGACTTCATTTTCTTCTCAGTGTGTTGGACCTGCTGTACTACTGAAGACCCAAAATTTTAGTCCATGTTCCTTGAGCACTTCTAATGCAAGGAAGAGGAAGGATAAAACTGAGATACAGAGGAACTAGGTGTCCAAGGCGTGAATAGTATGTCTAAGGGCAGTTTAAATCAAACTTGAGTCTGTTTACACAGTCTCAAATTACCCTTCTGGTTTTAACATATCAGGTGAGGCAAAATTAGTCACCCTAGCAAACAGGAGTTTAAGTACAGCTCTGGCATACCTGCTGCTGAAGTGTGTGTGTATGTTTGAAAGCTGTTGTGGCAGAGGAATGTTAAGCAATGACTTAAAGACTGATGAGGTAGTTTCTAGATGGTAATGAGGAATTTCTCGCCAAAGCAGGTAGCTTAGCAACAAAAAAATATACATGCACCTGTTAGAAAAATATAATGAATACCTAATATCATAGTGTGGACAGATGTTGAATTGACCTCAAGTCCAAATGGGAGCTCAAAGACAGATGGGGGCTTATGGTGAATGCACTTGATAGAGTAGTTGGGGACCTAATATCTGGTGGATAGACAAAGCAGGAACCTTTGGATGGATCTACATATAAGGACAAGGATTAAATTATGGAAATCTGAAATGCTATCTTCCAGTGCAGTTGCATTTCAAGAGTCTGATGACTTGAATGGAGAGTGTCTGTGAAATGGAAGATTAGTTTCTACTTGTGAATTAGTTGTAGTTGTTTGTAATATTGTGTTAGATGGGGAGCATTAGTTTGGGAAGGTGATCAGGAAGAGTAGTTAAATTTTCACTTGCATCACAGAAGGCGTGAAACAAAGTATGGCAAATTCTGCAACACTTTGAATATGCTTCCAGAAAAGCTTTTGTTTTGTTTTGGTTTGGTTTGTTTGTTTTGTTGTTGTTGTTTTATTTGTTTTTTCTTTTTTTTTCGTTTCCCATGCAAAGGTAATGTCTTTCCTTGCAGAAGAAATACTCCTGTGACCATTTATAGTCACTGCTAAGTTCCAAGGTTGAAACCTTGGAAAATCAGAACTATAGAAAAGTATGTGCCAGAACAAATAGTTCCTCTGATCCATCTAACCAGTAATAATTTCACAACTGTGGATTTATGTGTCCTTTTTATATACTTCTGGACCCCTGCATGATGATGGTTCTGGTCTTGCAAGCTTGCAGCTCCTGACACCAGAAACCCCTACTGCTGGAGTCAGAAGAGCTGTGAGCAGACGGAAAGGTCAAATGGTACAAAGTAGCTTGCAGGTTCAGAGGCCTGGCTGCAAATACTCTTACCTTAGAACAAACACAAATTTATTTAGAAGTACAAGAATCTTCTAAAATGAGTTCATAGCTCTCTTTTAACTGTTTTAAGAAATAACAGTATTTTTGTTTCTCCAGTTATTTATTTGCCAGAACTCCAGAGCATACAGGCATGCTGCATAATTTGAAAAAAGATTAATATTGAAAAACAAACAAACAAAAAAACCTTTACCTCTATATCTGCATAATGATTACATTTAAAGAAATAAAACAAAATAGAATTTAAAAGCTCAACCTCACGATCAAGAAGATTTTCTTAATCTTTTGCTACCTGTATTCAAACAGGCCCAGCTGAAGTATGATTGCATTGGCTTGTATTTTTCTGGTACTATATAAACAAAAGGATTGATTATCATGGAAGTATTATAACGTGGCTGATACAATATACAATATACAATTCCTAAAAATAATGACCATCATCTCAATACTGCACACAGAAAGAAACCCCCTTTTGACTAACTTCAAATTCACCTCAGCATTCTGGATTTTGCAGATTTACCGCAGACACCCACAGAATTGTATGTGTTTGACATGAGAAAATGTCTGAACGTGAGGAGCAGCCTGAAAAATATGGCCCACACATCCTCAGAGAGTAAAGCTAATATAGGTACACTGAATGAAAAGGACAAAGATGGAGAAAGAGAGATGAAAATAAATAACACCAGGAAAAAAAAAAAAGCAGTGTCATTTTCCCTCTCTAATAATTTGTTGTTGGAAATATGTTTAGTCAAAAACTATGCAATAATAATTAACAATCTACTTCTAGATTCTAATGTCATTATTCATTTTTAGAAGTATCTGATACAATGATTATTAATGAGTTCCATATTTTTCTAATAGCTTTGCTAACCCTGTATTATGACTGCTCATTTATTGACCTTCTTTTTGCCATGTGATTTGATAAACTTTGAATTATTAGCATTTAAATATGCTAACAGAATATTGAAATCTCATAATACAATGTTGTTTGTAGCAAAATCATTAATGTGATAAGATACAGATCAAAAGGAGTGTTCACCAAAGTGAATACAAATGATACAATATGGAATTAATATGAAAAGATGAAACACTGTGAACAATAGACTTCCATTAATGTATTAGTGAGCATGTTAATGACAAAATCACTAAAGGATATGACAGAAAGTCTCTACTAAGAAAAAAAATAAGGAACATTTCTCAGAATACAAATACATTCCTAAATGAGGCAATTTAAAGGTTGATGTGGATTTTTTTCCTGAAAGTGTGTGTCAAATTTATTCATTTCTCAAAAGCACTAGTTTATGTAAATAAACAGATAAATGGTCTTGGTAATAAGCAGCATTCTAAACACTACTTTCAAGTCATCATACAAATTAATTTCCTCTGGACTGATCAGTCATTCAGGGATTAAGGCAAATTTATCCATGCAGACGTAGTGTATTGAAATCTATGCCAGCCATTCACAGTTTAAGGGCTTCTAGAACATGCATATTCTTTCAAAAAGAGCTTATTAGGAATTCTGATGATGAAGCATCTGCTGGTCAGGGTAATCCTGATGTCGGTAATGTAGAAGGACTTGTGGACATGAAGAACAACGTCTTTCCAATCCAAGCTTGATTACAGTGAAAGCTATTAGCTATTCTAGTGAACGGGGAGGTCTTTCATTAGTGTTTTATTAAAAAAGTCCAGAGTCTCAAAATTTGGCATTGTCCACTTGCCACAGTTATACTGTGCTATCATGAAAATTGTGATACTAACATCAATTTCCTGATGCTTTTCCCCAAATAAAATAAAAAAATAAAACATGGAGTATACTAATCCATATAATTAATGCAACGTTTCTTCCTCACAACCCTTCTCTGTAATTATCCTCAGAAGAATTCTGTTTGGCTCTAGATTTTTGTAATCTTTAAAATCTTTATAATCACAACATCACTATGACAGATCTACGACAAGTGTAGTTGCAACTTAAAACAAAAACAGTATATCTCTTGTAAGATGTATATAGGCATGAATAGTTATAATAGAAGGTCATATACAGACAACCATAAGGATAAAGCTCATTCCTACTTCTACTTTCTGAAATATAAATATTCTTATCTCTAAATAACTGAAAAAAAAATCTGTACAAGAAAAATTATATTGCCCCTTCTAAAGGCGTCTGTCTTTTTCAGTAGGAGAGACCAGTGCAGCAAATAATTAGATGGAGACATAAAAATTGTTTTGTTTGCATGTGTTATTTCAGAGAGAAAGGTAGGTAAAACAGATTTATTCTGATAAAATGAGGCCATTTCTTGTACCAGGAAATGCATAGTTGACAATTGCACTTCAGTTACAGTGAAGATTTTCAACATTGCCAAATGTCACTTCATATGAAATCTGAATTGGTTTAAAAAAAATATAATGTTTGGTAACAATTTATGGTTATTACTGGAGAGTTTTACGTTCCATAGTTACATTAACTTAAGAAGACTCAAGAAAGTTGTATAAGACAAGATCAGGAAGAAAGTCAGCAAGAAGAAACAATAGATGCTTATAAATGATTGTTTAACTGCAAATCAGTAACTTTACACAAAATCTATCAACCACTATCAGGTAAACACCTGGTATGAATTATCCAAGGCTTGAGGCTGAGAAAGACTGGAAAATTACATGAAAATTTTTAAATGCAAGAAGCAGCTCTGAGAGAAAGAGAATAAATTCTCTGGAGCTGTGGCACACAACCAGTGTGTGTTTTTTTGTATATTGCCAGATACTTAAAAGAAAAGAAAAAAATAATAACAAAACAAAACAAAAAAACCTCTAAAGATATCTCAATAAAGAGGAAGGCCTGGTATATTTCTTTTTGTAATAGAAATACTTTGTAATGAATCTCAACTTCACTCAGATCTTTGGAGACAGGGACTTACAAATACAGCCTGGAATGTTTGAAAATACCTAGTCTCTGCTCTTTTGAGGGCTAGTGTTCTCAGTTACAAATCAGTGTGGTTGTGGAAACTCTAAAGTACAATTACTTGAACTTTGTGAAATAGGCCAATAGCATGAACAAGAAAAACATGAAATATTCACTTTTTAATAAAGAAAAGTTATTTTATGATTCAGAGGTCATTTACAGAAATTGTACAAGAGTACAGTTGGAAAACATATTGCAAAGAAAAAATTGCTCATAAAACTGTTAGAAGAAGGTCTTGATTTCTCAAGTGGAACAGAATGGTATGGTTCTGGACAATATATATTTATAAAGATTTAAAAATAGAAATTATTCCTAAAGAGAAGAATGAATGAAACCTGTTTTCATATGTATTCATACCCTACTTCTTTTACACACACACTGCCAACTTCATAATTTTTCTTCTGTTCCCTGGGGCACACACCCCTGAGCAAGCAACAATATTAGCAGTGGGTAAGCTGCTACTTCAGGTGTGCTCCCTGGCCAGCTTTGCTCCCTGTTGCTCTGTGGGTCAGTCTACATCTCCTTTGGGCTGGGCAATAATTCCAGATTTTTTTGCATCTAATTCCAGACTTTTTTCACAATTGTCATGGTAACTTATCTTTCAGATTCCAACCTGTGTTTCAGATGGTGGATTGGTGGTTTGGTGGATTACAAATTTGTTACTGGGGGAGGTCAACAGACAGAATGAACAATGAAGAATATGGAGCTGTTAAAGCGGGGTCAGAGGAAAGCCACAAAGATGATCAAGGGACTGGAGCACCTTTCCTACAAAGATAGGCTGAGAAAGCTGGGGCTGTTCAGTCTACGAAAGAGAAAACTCTCAGGGGAACTCATTGCAACCTTTCAGTACTTGAAAGAGACTTATAAAAAGACGGACAGCAACTCTTTGCTCAATCAGATATTGGCAGGACAAGGGGGAATGCTTTTAAACCAAAAGAGGGGAGATTTAGATTAGAAGTTAGGAGGAATTTTTTTACTCAGATGGTGGTGAAGCATTGGAACAGGTTGCCCAGAGAAGTTGTGGATACCCCATCCCTGGAGGTGTTGTTCAAGACCAGGTTAGATGAAGTCCTGAGCAACCTGACCAGGGTGGCATCCCTGCCGATGGCAGGTGGTTGGAACTAGATGATCTTTTAGGTCCCTTCCAACCCAGGCCATTCTACGATTCTATGATCAAGCAAGCCTTATTTCCTTAGAAAAAACAGGCTAAAAAAAGAAAATATAACTAGTGAAAAGTAAACCAGAGAATGACTGATTTTTATCTACAATAATGATCAAGAATTTATTAGGACATATCATTACCTAGGACTGTAGTACTAGTCATGTACAAATGAACCAGTCGGTGAGTGGCATATAATTGCAGAAAAATAAGTAAAGTAAGTATGGTAGCAGGCCAAGGTAAACCAGCACTGAGTGACCTTTGTGAATGAAGGTAATATGAGATAAACATGAACAGTTGCAATTCAATTAAGTATTAAAAACAAACAAACAAACAAAAACCACCACCACCACCAACCAAAAAAACAAGCAAATTATAAAGCCACTGATCTCAAGGAATTGTTCTATCTCTTCATTGCTTTACTGAAGTGATATAATTTTTAAAATCCTGTGTGCTTGAGTCAGCTTTTCAATGGTAACAAATAGAATTGGTGGCCCAGATTCTGAGATTTTTTTTTTTTCCCCCACTATTGTCATAGATAAATGAGTCCCCTGAAATCATGGAGTTATCCGGATTTGTAGTGTAAAAAAAATCCATCTTGTGGACTTCTTACACCAGTATCTCTCCTTTATCATTGTTGCAGTGTTATAGACTGGCATTTTCTTGTGATTTCTCCTTAAACCAGAAAGATGACAGAAATCTGTTAAATACAAAACATTAAAAGTCTACAAACAAATCTTATCAACAGAGTAACGGATTAAACAGTGGGAAACAAACAAACAAAAACACAAAATCAAAACAACAACACACAGTCAGAGCCCTTGTTTGTTTCTGAATCTCTTAGTCAACCTGAAACAGTCACAGAATGGCCAAAGTTGGAAGGGACTTCTGAAGATCGTATAGTCCAACCCTCCTGCCAAGCAGGATCACCTAGAGCACACTGCACAGGATGGCATCCAGGTGGGTATTGAATATCTTCAAAGGAGACTCCACAGACTCTCTGGGCAACCTGTTCCAGTGCCCTGTCACCCTCACAGCAAAGAAGTGCCCTCTCATATTCTGCTGGAACTTCCTGTGCTTCAGTTTGTGCCTGTGTCCTCTCATCCTCTCACTGGGCACAACTGAAAAGAGACTGGCCCTATCCTTTTGACACCCTCCCCTCAGATATTTATACAGTTGGTGAGATCTCCCCTCAGTCTTCTCTTTTCCAGGCTAAACAGGCCCAGCTCTCTCAGCCTGTCCTTGTACAACAGGTGCTCCAGTCCCCTAATCATCTTAGTAGCCCCCCTCTGAACTCGCTCCAGTAGTTCCATGTCCCTCCTGTACTGGGGAGCCCAGAACCGGGCACAATACTCCAGGTGTGGCCTCACTAGGGCTGAGTAGAAGGGGAGGATCTCCTCCCTTGACCTGCTGGCAACACACTTCCAAATGCACCCCAGGATACCACTGGCTTTCCTGGCCACAAGGACACAAGTTGACAGAAGAAAAAATAAATAAAATAAAATAAAATAAAATAATAAAATAAAATAAAATAAAATAAATAAAATAAAATAAAATAAAATAAAATAAAATAAAATAAAATAAAATAAAATAAAAAAGCAACCCTAGCCAATATAGAAAACTTTTTAAAGTCCCAGTATTGAAAAGCTTTAATATGGTTGGTTATTGCTGCTGTGTATCCTTTGCAGTTTTGGAGGTGCAACCATATACAAGCATGTAGATACATGTGTAGAATGCAGAAAAATATTCTTTCTTATTCCTTTTCAATAGCAGTAATTCTAAGTGTGGTAGATACTCTTAGTATATGTGCTTTTATTTTCTATTTTTTTTTTAACGGAAACAAGACATTCAGTATGCTGTCCATTTGAGCAGTTGTAAGCAGCTATCTTCTTGTTCTTGTTCTTGTTCCTGTTCTTGTTCTTTTGTTCTTGTTCTTGTTCTTGTTCTTGTTCTTGTTCCTGTTCTTGTTCTTGTTCTTGTTCTTGTTCTTGTACTTGTTCCTGTTCCTGTTCTCGTTCCTGTTCTTGTTCTCCTTCTTGTTCTCCTTCTTGCTCTTGTTCTTGTTCTTGTTCTTGTTCTTGTTTTTGTTCTTGTTCTTGTTCTTGTTCTTGTTCTTGTTCTTGTTCTTCTTCTTCTTCTTCTTCTTCTTCTTCTTCTTCTCCTCCTCCTCCTTCTTCTTAATAATAATAATAATAAATACCAATAATTTGTTTATTTTAATTAGACATAAATAAACATATTTTCCAGTTTCCATGCCTAATTTACTGTATTTTAGAATAAATTATGGGACAGTTCCTGTCATTGAATGTATTTTCCAATCTCATGTGCTTGTTCATGGTCTGTAGTTGCCATTGAACTACTTCAGAGCAACAGTTTGCTGAAAGTGGAGAGTCTCGGGGTTTTCTTAACTCAAATAAACATCCACTGTGCTCTCATCATTTGATAGCATGTTTCAAATTAAAATGATAAATCTGAAATATAACTTGGTTGTAAGAGAGACTGAAATTTCAATGAAATTGTTTGTCATGTTGCTACTAATCCAGTGCTGCCAGTTACAATCTGCTAGCTAAGGGGTATTTCTAGAATGCTCATGGTGTCTTGTACTTTGCTGATTTTTCTCATTCTGTGTATTTGATCTACTATAGCTGGAAGTACTTAGCTGAGAGATTCACAAAAAGAACACATAGCATGGGGTGAGTGACCTGTGAAGTCAGACATGAAAGGTTCCTGTTTGGATATTTTTCAATGCCATTTCAGTTGAATCTGAGGCATCACTAGCTGTGACATTGCACAGCAGTCATTTTGTTTTTCTTCATAGTAGCTAAGCAGATTTATCAATTTCTTTTTCCTCATTCTTTAAGACTTTTTTTTTTTTTTTTTTTCCCTGTGGTTGTTCAAACAGCAGAGGAAAGAAAATATAATATTGGAATCTGGAAGACAATTTAATTACCAAACTCCTTTTACAATTGGTGTTCTGTGAGGACATTCACACTACAGAGGTGTTTGAGGTTGGGGTACAATATCAGTTTAATGAGTATTTTGGCAAGTGGAAAGCATTTACTTCCAATCCTCCCCTACCCCTCTTTCTTGTCTTTTCTTTTCTTTTCTTTTCTTTTCTTTTCTTTTCTTTCCTTTTTTTTTTTTTTTTTACTTTTTTCTTTTTCCAAGCAAAAGCTGTGCAACCAAGTGGAACTGAAGGTTAAAGTTTAAATACAGTTTGCTGTGTCACCTGGTTTTGATCTAGAGCTCAAGCGTGTGACTGGCAACACTCACTGTCACAGCAGGCATATCTGGTAAGAGGGGACAGAGCAACATTTCTCTTTTTATTTCTCAAATCATGAAAGGTGTGAGATTGACAGCTTTGGAAAAACAAATTCCCTGTTTTACTCACAAAGGGAAAGGATGGCAGGACAATCATAATACAATCTTCTCCCACAGTGTTTTGCCCATTTGTTTCAGGCCTGCTTTAGCTGAACTGTTTGGAGGGGGTGAGCTCACTTTTTCTTTTGACCAATTCAGTCTTTGTCCCACTGCTATGACTCCCCACCAGGGTGCCAATTGTGGTTGCTGTTTTTTCTTGGGTAGTTGCCACCTGTCCATTAGAAACTGGCCAGGCACCAGGAGTTCACTTCACATCGACTGCAGAGTAGAAGTCATAGGCTGAAATTAACATTTTAGACACTGGTTCCATACTTGAAACAGCAATTTAGTTTTGAAAGGCAACGTATCTCTTCTTCCTCAATTACTTATTTATACAGTCACTGTGTATTTGAGCTAGATTCATTTGAATAATCTCTGTTTGTTGTAAACTTTCTCTACACAGTTAATATTTTTATTTTTGAAGAAGTATTAAAGTTCTGAGGTGGATTAGGATACATTTTGCTACAGGCTGTAAAAAACTTGGTTTGTCTTCCTCATCTGACAGAAGAAACTTGCCTCTGGGTCCTCTGGTTGGCTTAAGGGTGTCTGCTACCATACAGATCTCAAAGCACAGCCTGACTCAAGGAATTTTAAAGCCCTTAAAACCAACCTTAATAAACATTGAGAAAACGTTATTATTTTATTGAGGTACCACGACTGAGAGAGTGGATACATGAAAAGAAAAATAAATCAGTATCTGACATAAGAATAAATGTAAAGATGGCCCAGAGCATGAAAATGAAATGAACAACTAATAAGTAGCTGGTCAATAAAAATGGAGCCGAGGTATGTTTTTTTTTTTATGTTTATTTTTATTTATTTATTTTTCCCCGTTTTTTTTCCTCAATTTATTTATTTTTCCCCACCAGTTGCCCCTTTTAGTACAAAGGAACATTTTAGGGGATGAAATTTTTGTTACTGTCTTCCAGAATCTAGTTTGTGATTTACAGACTTGTTAAAATTGCACAGCTCTTTCCATAAGGTCTATGGTCATAGCGGTGATTTTTCTGTAAGTCTGCATCACTGAAGGTGCTGTGATATATAAGGGCATTGGTAATTTACTGTACTGTGGACATCCAGAACAGATATACACTAAATCTACCATTGTTCTGTCACTGAGAATAGGTATGATAATAGTATAAAAATGCATAAGCCAGGGGATAAAATTAAAAACAAAGAAACAAGCAAATAAAAACCTACACAAATAAGACATATATGGACAAATACAGTCATATTCTTCTCAGTTTTAGTCAGTAAAAGGAAAAGAACATGAACTGAAAGAAAAAATAACGTTAGCAAAAATATATTTTCTCATTATGGAAGATGGAGATAGGGACTTTTTTTTTTTTTTTAAACTTTTTTTAAAAGCCAGCGATTTGTGATGATTTGTACTTAGGGAACTAAATCCACTGAAGGGCATGGTGGCTTGAAATACCTTGCTTTGACCAGTGCAATCCTCACACCTGTGTGAGGTACTGTTTCCTGAAGAAAGTGTCTAAAATTCTACACTGGAATTGGATATTCATTTGACAAAAATGAATAAATATTTACTTGGGTAAACACTGCAGAATGATGTGGGGCTTTGAGAAGACAGATCAAAATTTTTCTTACCTCATTAATTATAAGAAATTTCTATTGTGTATTTAGATACCGGTGTTATGATATTTTCAAGAGTGTTATAAAACAGACGGTGAAAGACCACTGGAAGGGTGAGTGGGAACCCCCTTTTTTTCTTCTCTCATAAATGAAAGTCCAAATCTGTTGTTTCAGTTGCTATGTTTAAGGTTATACAGCTGCAGTCAGGTTTTCAGTTAGAGTATGATCTTTCAGGTTATTTTTTTCATTTCACTTTTTAGCCTTCTTAATTGCAACAAAGTTGTCCTAATCAAGAAAGAATATCTTGTTTGCTTACTCTAAAAGTTCCCACCCAGTCAGCCCACCAGTCAAGGTCTCAGCACTGATATTGATTCAATGTTTGACATCTCTAATGAAAAAAAGGACCCCATAGCATTCTTCCCAAGGGAAAGACGTATCCACAGTAACTACTCTTAAGACTGAACTAAAATGTTTTATTTTTCTTTCGTTCAGACTGTGCATTACTTGTGCTTTTTAGTTGGAAATCCGATCCTCGTAATTTAAAGAAGAAAATTCTCACTGCAGTGATAGCAACTGGTTAGTTCAGAAAGAAGCAATGTTTAAGATAGTCATTTCAATGAGATGCTGTATCACCTTTCCAAACTACATATTTCCTTAGAGCACTCATCACACATGATCAAATGTAATGTTTTGTCAGTTTTTAGACACTTTGCTATTAGAGTTACATCTTTTACTTCATCAAACTAAGGCTCTGCTGAAGGACAGATTGTAGATTGTACAAATAAACATCGGTTGGAATGTTTTTAAAGAGCAATTGTTTACTGATTGAAATAGAAAAACTGTTGCTCATGCTTGGAGATCAAATTACATGCTTAACAGAATACAAGCTACATAATTCATTTAGTCATGACTCATAAGAAACATCAGGCTGTATCTTTTGATGTGAAGAATTGCAGAATGTCTTGTCTTTATTAAACAGAGAAATAGCTGTCAGATTTTTCTTAAAAACAGTGCCGCTATATATAGCAATCTCATAGCCATCTATGCAATCCCTCTAGAGCTGTGAAGAGGATGATCAGTAACATTCATGTGTTAAAGGTATGTTTATCATTGTATTATTCAGGAATGTTTTGTTTTAAGTTGAAGTGCTATACTTAAACTCTACCTGTAATGAGGGAATTTTCTGCCACCCATTTTGGGTCAGTGGGTATGGGACATGGAGCAGCCATGCAAACATGCAAAGTGGGAATTTGGTAGATCTTTTTCTCCACACAATATGAAACATGAAACTGAGCTCTTCAAAAAAAAAAAAATATAAATAAAATTGGATGTCTTAGGATTTATAGGATGTATCTGAAGGGACTGAGAGGTTGCAAAGTGATATCAAGTCAGATGAAAGGTCAGCTGAGCTGAGACTCCTGTCAACATCTAACAGGAGTGGACTTAACAAAGGAAAGCACAGCATACAGGGATATTTGCCCTCAGATTACTCCTGCCATACTGTACCTTGTGACTCAAGAACTTGATGTCAGGTATGGAGTCTCTGTCTTTTATAGTCTTTAGTGACCAATGACACAAAATTATCTAATTGCCAGCAACACTTGGGAGACCATAAACAGATGAGGTGGAGTCTCACCATAGGGTTGCATGCATGTTGATATTGACTCTCATATATGTTTCTCAGAGAGCCCCAAAATATCAACACAGAGGAAGGACTGAAGTTTCAGTTGAGGCTGTTAAGGGGGACACATTGAGGATTTCCTCAGAGTACTTTTCCTACCCATACTTTTTGATAAATTACTTAATATTTTTCATTATACTTTTATACATGTGGTTAATAGTATTGCTTGTGTCACCAGAGTTTCTGTGACTTAATAGACAATAAATACATTTGACTATGACATGCACATAAGATACATAAAAATACATGAGGAAAAAATTGACCAATTAAAATGCATTTTCTTGAAATAGGTCTACCTGGTAAGATACAACTGGAATTGACAGTAGTGATGTACTCAATGAAATAGCATTTCCAGTGCTGTTAACTTAGTCATTGTAAAGGGATTTTCTGAAGATCTAGAGTATTGTAATCCTATGACTCCAAAGAGATGTTAAATTAAAAAAATAATAAATCTATTTTTCAAGACTAGGAGAAAATCTTGAAAACTTGATCTTACATGTTTCAAAATTTGTAAAATACGTGTAGTGAACTCCAGACATCTATCTATTTTTAAAACAATGGACTATTTTCTATGAAGTGGGAAGAAGGAAATTGGGATTCAGTTGGAGAATCTTGATCTCTGTGATTCATGAGTAACACGGTCTGACCTCATAGTTGACCTTGCTTTGAGCAGGAGGTTTGCCTAGAGACCTCCTGAATTATACTGTGATGTTGTGATTCTCTGTTTCTGCAGAAACAAGACAGGCAGTGCGTAGATCACTTGGGTGGTAATATTGACTGAGTAAAAGCCCAAGATCCCATAGACTTTTGTTATCAAGCCTAGAAGATATACTTGGACATTTTCAATGCTTTGGACATATTATTTATTCCTGTTTGTAAATTTTTATTTGCATTTGGGAACAAACTCATATCAGGTTCTGAGGTCCACTTTCTAGTTCATTTACCATGGCCATAGAAAAATACAGAGGGACTGATTAATGTGACCAAATACAGTATACAGTTATATACAGTACCATTGTCTATTCTCATGACAGTCATCTTAGATCACCTGAACCTATTGAAAAATAGGTGCTTTGGGGTATTCATGGTATAAATGGTTGTTCAGGTGTTTAGGCAATCATTTAGTGTAAGACAAATTTCTTGCTAGAAAGTCTGTTTTTTTCTTCTTCTAACTAGTTCAGAAGTAGAATCCTATCATTCCTGACCTAGATATATTATGGTTTCCCCCCCAAAAAAGATGGGTAAGAGAAAGTACTGAAAAAAAACACTGAATATTCTATTTGCATGCTGAAAATAAAGGGAATGAGCTTGTGGCTGTGTCGCAAAGGAACTGCAAAAGCCTTTGCATGTTCCAACCAGTAGGAAGGAGCTGAATCTTTATGTTCACAATACCATACCAATGTATTTCTCACTCACCTACACCTTCTTCTTTTAGCCTATCATAGCAGAAAAAGTTTGCGTGCCTGAGACCTGCAATAAGGTATATGCAGAT
>NC_139722.1:64206019-64351019 GCF_964211835.1 Anser anser
AACAGTCTTCTTAAAGGAGCATACTATTTTCTGAGGTATGGGTTATGTTCAGAAACAATGAAGAACCATAGATTTAAATTGAGGAAAGGAAGTATATGTGACTGAAAGAAAAACGAGGGAAATCTGATGTGATTCTAGATAAATCAACCCATGCCACAAGCAGAAAGAAAAGAAATTTATAACTTCTATAAAAAACATTGTAAAGGGAACTGAAAAATCCATATGACTAATTTTCCTTCCTACTTTCATTGTTCTTTTCATATTTCTTGTTAATTACTTTTATCTTTTCTGCATCAGAATGTCCTGATTCACTTACAGATACTGAAATGTATTGAAATACATGGCTTATATGTATTAAGACTTTACTTGTTATCTTTGCATCTTCCCTGTGGTATCTGGGGTAAGACAGAGTAGATGCAATTGCAGGATTTGTGGCTTGTCACACAGCCGTGAAGGAATCTCTGCTTATTTCTGCGCTTCTGAGCAAGCCCATGAAGTCCAAAGAGATGCTAGGTGTACATGAAACAGAATTTGATAAATTCAGCAGAACAGAGCTCTGCAAGTTTCCATGTTTGTGAAATGTTTGCTAGTTCTGTGACACTCCAAGGGACACGACTAGACAATCAAGTAACCTACAGAGAGGTAGTTGTGTGTGGCAGTTGTATATGCTATAGGGTAAATGCTACAAATTTTCTGTGAGATGAATTCCCAAACAAGATTTAAACAAATGTTATTGCAAGTCCAGGGTCCATTATACTGTGTATATAATTTCAACCATGTTGAGAAATTTCTTTCTTTCAGAACACCATTACTAAACCATCTAATATTTGTATTACAACATTACCCTAAAATGAATAGGTTTCCTTTTATTGATCTATTATGAAGGAATCCCTGTAGGATTGGTTATAATCTCTGGAGAAGTACTTATCACTAACATAACACAAATAAACACTACTTACAGATAAATATAAAATCAAAGTTATATATATATATAAGTGCTTATGAGTATATTGGCCAGCATACTGCCAGCAGTTCAGGTATGCAGAATTATATACTCGCTTACGTTATGGCTTAGCTCAAATACTGAGAACCACTCCTTATTGAACTGCCCGAGAATAATTACGTTTCTTAAAAAAATCTGCCTTAATTCTTGATTTTAATCTCATTGTTTGTTTTTTTCTTTATAAGACAAGGTTTGACATTGGTTAAATTTGTTCTCAGTCACCGTATGTTCAATTATGACAAAGGTCTATTTAAACAATATAGCTCTAAGTTTTGTATCATCTGTTAAAATAGTGGGAGACACCCTGTCAGATTATTTCTTCCTGGTTTCATTTTCTGACCATGTGGCAATTGCTTCCAAAACTAGTTGCTCTCTTCCGGAAGATACCTAGTCATCTGAGAGTTCAACTCTTATCAAAATCTCTCTTATTGGCTGGTTACCACCTGATCTGTACCACTAAATTTTACTCTTTCCTATACTTTCCTAACCAGTTTTGAGATTTTCCTAGACTTTGCTAGACTAAGCCAGCTCTCTAAACACCATAATGCTGGAGAGGTGAAGAGGTGTAGAGCCACTATGGGTCTGTGGATAAAAAAAATATTTCCTGTCCCTGTGATTTCTCATTAGCTGCAGGCTGCCTTTGTACATACTGACAGATGACCCAGCATGGAGACTGTAGCCATGTGGGACCACCAGTATCTCACGAAACTGGAGCAGACTCAGACATAAAGGGGCAGGGTGAGGCATTTAATTGGGAAGTGTTGCTTGAAGGACAGGTGGATTTCCTCCATCCAGTTCTTGCTGGGCACAGAGAAATATTTTTATCTAAGTTTTATACGCCATCCTGGTAGCTGCTGATTTTATGTATGTATGTATTGATTTTATGTAACGTGCTGTTATCCATAGTCTTTTTTTTTTTTTTTTTCCCTGCCAACAGTAGTAATTACTTTAGACTAAGTTTAAACTGTTTGGAAAGAAATTGTTAGGAATAAAGAGCTCTTTTTTTTTTTTTCTTTGTCCAATATCACTGCCCTCACCCTTACCTTCAGTGTGACTAGGATATATCTCATGAGCTTATTTTTGCATGTCAGTGTGGTTCTATCTCTACTGATGATGCCACTAAAAGGCAGAGGAGAAAAAGGATAAAACAAGAGCAGTTTAATATTTGTGAGTATAAATATAAATAGATTAAAATAAATAAATATAAATAAATATAATATATATAATATAATAAATAGAATATATATTATATATTATATATTATATATATAAAATATATAATATAATAAATAGATTAAATAGATTAAAATAAATAGATAAATAGATTAAAATAAATAAATAAATAAATAAATAAAGCATAGGGACAGTGTCAGAGAAAAGCAATACCAAAAGAATACAAAGGAAACTGATGAAATATCCAAGATTGCCTCATATTTGTTGATGTTGCCGAGGACAGTGGGCCATCGGCACTAGGATGTGAATGAGAACCTGGTGACAATGGCCATCTTACATGGCCCAAGGCAAGGAGGGCCTGAACTTACCTAGACCACAGAATAGTATTGGACCAGGTTCAAAGGTATTGCACATCCCAGGTGCTCTTCAACATTCAGATAAAATGGATCTGGATAAAGAAATATCTCATGTAAGGTATCAGATTAAAACATGGTGGTTCTTGAAATAAACTTGTTTGCATGACTATGTCCTCTGTCTTTCCCCCTCCTAGTGCTTGACAGCAGGGAGCAAATAAAAATGCTGTTGGATGTTGCCAATTTAAAAGTACAACTTGCATGGGCAATCAAAAGCAGAAAATATGTAAGAAAGAAAGAAAAAAGAAAAAAGACAGATAGTATTATTAGCAACCTCCAATTATTCCCAAACGCATGCTTTTGGCAGTGTGAGCAGTTGGATTTCCTAGCAACATAAACCAATAAATTACTGAAAATTATCCCTAGACATTCAAATAAAATACATGGACAATTTAAAATTATCCTTGCAAGCCATTTAGTAACCGTTTATTTGAATTGCAGGGTTTTTATGAATAAAATTGTAAAGTAAACCTACAATGTAAATACCTAATATAAAATACCCTAGCTTTCCAGCTATAGAGTCCAAAACAAATTATTTGCATGCTGTGTCTGAATTCTGAGGTGGACAGAGAGCTAGTTTGCTGCTGGGTCACAAGGTGAAGCTTTGAATTGGCTCACAGAATGAGACCAGCCTGGCCATCCTTCCCTATTTGCAGAGCTTCAGATTTTTCTTGGCACGGGAATCCTTTTGTTTCCTGGCATAACCTTGAAAATATTGTGAAGCAGTTTAAACAGTGCCTGCATGTTTCTGGGGACAAATCTACTTAGTATGTGCACATACAGACTGCTCTGTGAGAGTGGCATGTGATCCTGCCCTGGTGGATATCTGCATTAATGTGTATTTGTGCCAAAAGGCAAGAGGTAGGAGGTGTTGAGAAAAGAGCCCCTCAGTCATGGTAATACACCTTCTGAAAGAGAAGTGGTATTTGCCTAGCTGTTCTGGAATACGGGCAGAGACTGCCCTGGACTTTCTGCATCCATGCCAATATGCTCCCTACATGCTACCCTATTTCTGTAGTTTGGTATATCATCTTTCTATGACCATCTTCAGTCAGCTAAGAGAGTAGCATCTCTGGCAGGTCTTCAGCAACACCAGTCATCAGATTCATTTAAGCATTTAGCAACTTCATGAAACACCCATCATCTAAGATCAGCCTGTACTGGAATAAGCTTGGCAGTATTTATTCTTGTTTACATCCTTTTTAATTTATATTTAATACTTGTTATACCCCAAAAACCCTCATCATCGCATGAAGCCAAGTAAAGTATCTCTGCATTCACCCTGTTGACTGCAAATTTTTATTTAAAAAGTCACCACAATGTTTACCTTAGTTCTTATTTCTGGGAAGATTTTTACAGAAATTTTAAAGACCTTTTCTTACCAATTCATCTTGTATTTAATAAATCTCTAAAAATATCTTTCTTAACCTATTTTCACCATTGACTTAATCTGGGATATCTGTAAGAGAGACCCTCTCCACAAAGAATGAAAGACCAATTTTATATCAGAAGAAGAAGAAAAGAAAAAAGATCTATCAATTAATCTCTCAAACATCCAAAAGTGTTATGAGTCTGTGACCCTTAATACACAAGAGGAAATGAATGAAAAGGACCAAAAGAAATGTAAGAAATTGCTTCAAGATAACATGTAGCTCCTGTGCCAGTGAAAAGCAGATGGCAAAAAGGATCACATGGAAAAAAGAAATCCAAAGATTTGTATCCCAGAAACCAATATGCAATAAGAATAGAAGTGCACAGCTCCTGCGCCTTCTCCAGCTCATTTTAAAGTGTAACATAACAAGAAAGATCTTCTATTCAGTCTCAGTAAAATAAAAAAGAAAAGCCACAAGTGTAATACTTACAAATGTGCCAGTCAGCAAGAATGGTTGGACCATAAGAGTTCAAATGATTTTGAGAATTTTTTTGAGGCTTTTTTGTTTGTTTGTTCCTTGTTTTGTAGTGTCCTGTATATTAACTTTTCAGAGGTTAATATTCCTTCACAGAATGCTTATTCATTCTTTTCAGAAGGACATTTCTCTCATGGAGTTACAAAATATCTAATTAGTCTCTTAAAATCAAGGCCAAAACTTCACAAAACAGGACAGTCAATATCAAAAAATGATCTCAAATGTGTCTGGGGAAGTTAATATTGGATATTAGGAAGAATATCTTCACAAAAAGGGTGGTCAGGCATTGGAACAGACTTCCCAGGGAAGTGGTGGAGTTCCCATCCCTGAACGTATTTAACAGATGTGTGGATGTGGCACTAACGGTTTAGTGATTGGTCAGGTTGATGGTTGGACTTGATGATCCTGAAGGTCTTTTCCAAGCTAAATGATTCTATGATTCTATGAAAAGGGCCATTTTGCAAGACCCAGTCAATGGTTTTGTGTAAGAGAGGAAATAGTATGTTCAGCTTAAAAAATTAACCTGGACAACTCTAAGTTTTATGGACCTCTTAGATACAGCTCTCTGAATTCTTCTACTTCAAACAAGGTCTGATTTTAGTGCGGCACTCCTATAAGGATGTGGCAGGTTATCATGCAATATCAAATGTGGTCTTCCACATCTGAAATCAATATGTCAGCCCAGCTTTGTATCACAATTCAAGCTTAACTGTTATTTCCTCAGTCCAGAATGACAACACTGCCATATACAGTATCAGCAAATGCCCTCAGCACCCATTGTTTTCTATTTACTGTCTGTCATCCTAAAATTCTAATTTTTATTTGCTATCTTAGTGTTCAAATTCCTGACAACTGGCTGTCCTATCATTTTACCAGATATAAAAAAAAACAGTAGCTTAAAATCTGATGAGGGTGGGGAGAATCTAGTCCAGAGACAGGGTGAAGGAAGACCACATTATTGACTGGAACAGGAACACTCTGAAATTCTCATAATCTCTTGGAAGACAAAATTGTATCAAAATTCACAGCAAATATGATCCGCAGGAAAAAAAAAAAAGAAAAAAAAAAGAAAAAAGAAAGAAAAGAAGAAAAGAAAAGGAAAAGAAAAGGGAAAAGAGAAAGGAGAGGAGAGGAGAGGAGAGGAGAGGAGAGGAGAGGAGAGGAGAGGAGAGGAGAGGAGAGGAGAGGAGAGGAGAGGAGAGGAGAGGAGAGGAGAGGAGAGGAGAGGAGAGGAGAGGAGAGGAGAGGAGAGGAGAGGAGAGGAGAGGAGAGGAGAGGAGAGGAGAGGAGAGGAAAGGAAAGGAAAGAAAGGAAAGGAAAGGAAAGGAAAGGAAAGGAAAGGAAAGGAAAGGAAAGGAAAGGAAAGGAAAGGAAAGGAAAGGAAAGGAAAGGAAAGGAAAGGAAAGGAAAGGAAAGGAAAGGAAAGGAAAGGAAAGGAAAGGAAAGGAAAGGAAAGGAAAGGAAAGAAAGGAAAGGAAAGGAAAAGGAAAGGAAAGGAAAGGAAAGGAAAGGAAAGGAAAGGAAAAGGAAAGGAAAGGAAAAGGAAAGGAAAGGAAAAGGAAAGGAAAGGAAAGGAAAGGAAAGGAAAGGAAAGGAAAGGAAAGGAAAGGAAAGGAAAGGAAAGGAAAGGAAAGGAAAGGAAAGGAAAGGAAAGGAAAGGAAAGGAAAGGAAAGGAAAGGAAAGGAAAGGAAAGGAAAGGAAAGGGGGGGGGTTGTTGCTTTCAAAATTAAAGTTTTTTCTGTCAATTCCATTTTTTAATTATTGAATGAAAGCAAATTAAACTGAAGAGCTAGAAATGCCTGACTGAAAGTCCTTTCCCTCTCAATAACTCAGTTCCTCGGTTCTGGATACATTTTCCTTTTTTCTAGTTCTCATAATTTTTTTCTCAGCATAAACAGGGTTTTAATGCTTAATATATATATTAAAAAAAGGATTCTATTAAAAATAAACATAACTTTTTTTTTCAGATATTCCTTGCATATCATGAAAAAAGTAAATAAATAAAAAATGAAAAAGAAGGCATGAACAAGACCGTTCCTCCCCACTTTCTAGTAACCTCTGAAATACAGCTTTCTCCATTCAGGTGGCTAGATGCCCTCAACATATTGCATCTGTTATCTTTGATATGCTTAGCACAGGCTCCTGTGGAGACATTTTCCTAATTGTGAGTCAGAGAAGCTCTTGGAATCCCAACTGTCTCTTTCACTTTATCTAATGTGACAGGCTCATTTGTCCTAAATACTTCACTTTGCAATACTCAGAGTCATCCTCTAGCAGCATCCTATAACATGTGTCACTCTTTCCTTACTAATATCCAATTAGGCAGTTATCCATCTTTTGCTATTACCTTCTTTAATCAGAAAGTCATATGCAGAGAAGGGAAAGATGCATTTTACCCATCTCCATGTCAGTGTTGATTTATTCCTTAGAGTATATTTTCTAGTGTTATGTTTATTTAACTTAGATTACTACAGATTTTCAAAATACTGTTTGAGCCAAATAATATGAACAGCTTGGATTACACCATTTGAGAGTTAGATGAACAATAACCAATGCCAAGTGAATCACTAGACTGGAAACAACATTTACAAAGTGAACAGGGAAATAAATGTGCCTAGTGCTCGACCACAAAATACAATTCATAGGTCTAAGTATTGGTTAAATAAATTCTAGCGAAACTCTAAAGTTTTTTTATAAAAATTGGATCTGTCTGCTAATGGAAACTAAGCAAGAGGCAATAGAGAGCTGGTCATCAAGGGCCAGATGCTTTATGTTATCTATAAATTTGTTCTACTATATATTTAAGGTCTTTTTTCCTTTCTTCCTTTCCTTTCCTTTCCTTTCCTTTCCTTTCCTTTCCTTTCCTTTCCTTTCCTTTCCTTTCCTTTCCTTTCCTTTCCTTTCCTTTCCTTTCCTTTCCTTTCCTTTCCTTCCCTTTCCTTCCCTTTCCTTCCTTTCCTTCCCTTTCCTTCCTTTCCTTCCCTTTCCTTCCCTTTCCTTCCCTTTCCTTCCCTTCCTTCCCTTTCCTTCCCTTTCCTTCCCTTTCCTTCCTTTCCTTCCCTTTCCTTCCCTTTCCTTCCTTTCCTTCCCTTTCCTTCCCTTTCCTTCCCTTTCCTTCCCTTTCCTTCCCTTCCTTCCCTTTCCTTCCCTTTCCTTCCCTTTCCTTCCCTTTCCTTCCCTTTCCTTCCCTTTCCTTCCCTTTCCTTCCCTTTCCTTCCCTTTCCTTCCCTTTCCTTCCCTTTCCTTCCCTTTCCTTCCCTTTCCTTCCCTTTCCTTCCCTTTCCTTCCCTTTCCTTCCCTTTCCTTCCCTTTCCTTCCCTTTCCTTCCCTTTCCTTCCCTTTCCTTCCCTTTCCTTCCCTTTCCTTCCCTTTCCTTCCTTTCCTTCCCTTTCCTTCCCTTTCCTTTCCTTTCCTTTCCTTTCCTTTCCTTTCCTTTCCTTTCCTTTCCTTTCCTTTCCTTTCCTTTCCTTTCCTTTCCTTTCCTTTCCTTTCCTTTCCTTTCCTTTCCTTTCCTTTCCTTTCCTTTCCTTTCCTTTCCTTTCCTTTCGCTTCGCTTCGCTTCGCTTCGCTTCGCTTCTCGTCTTCCAAGGAACATTTTTTATATATAAAGCACACAAAAGCGAAATCATAGAATCATAGGATGGTTTGGGTTGGAAGCGACCTTTAAGATCACCTACTTCCAACTCACCTTGTAACTATATAGAATTTAGTAAAAATTGTTTCACAAAAAAAAAAATAATATTTTTTTTAGAGCAAGAACCAGGTCTTATGTAACTTCTACTGTGTGAGAAAGCATGGTCCATAAGTCACTGTTGACAGCTAAAATGGAAATGCAATTATAAGATAGGAAGAAATTCTAGAAAGGCTTCTCATTGGGAATGAATGAGGCTTTTATTTCATCCAATGTTGCAGGAAGAAAGGATTTCATATTATTGAATAACTGATATATGTGTGAAATTAAAAAAAATAATAATCTTTCAGTGGTGGTATGGTAACTTGTCTTGATGGTTAAAGTCTCAACTGTCAAAGGGGCAACAAATCCTATGATAGCTGAAAGCGATTCTTTTAATTTTAACTGCTCGGTCAACATTTCTTGGATACCTGATCCTCAAAGGCTACTAAGGACTGAAAATAAAGTGTCGCAGTTTCAAAGTCCCCCTTGTATCAATTTTTTTTTCTAAGAAATAGAAATATTTTCCCCACTTCTTATGGCATTCAGGAAACTTTTTATTTTATTTTATTTTATTTTATTTTATTTTATTTTATTTTATTTTATTTTATTTTATTTATTTTATTTTATTTTATTTTATTTTATTTATTTTATCTTATTTTATCTTATTTTATTTTATTTTAATTATTGGAAAATATAACTAAAATGTGGGAGACATTCTTCACATTATAAGTACTGAGAAAATTAGAGATGTGATGTATAATTTTAGTGATATGTGTGGTAAGTGATGTCAGAGTATTTAAGGCATTTTTATCATGAAAACAAAATCATTAAGTTGGATCTCATGGTGGTAAGTTATATATAATTGAGGTGAACAATACAAATTTTCTATGTGAAGTGAAGAAACTGTGAAGATAAGAAATGGTCTGAGAAATAAAAATTGGCAGCCAGCAAGACATTTCTGTCTGGAAAAATTATTCCATTGATCATTCTGCATGTATTTTATGTCTGCAAAGGCAAAACACTAGGTCCTGTGGAGTGTTCCCAGCTAGTGTGTCACATAACTTCCTGGCAAGCAGGCATGGAAAAAAGAAGAGGGAGATATTTTTTTTTTTTTTGCAATTGATCTGATTGGGGATCTGCTGTCTTTAAATGTTCCCCAAAGGCTGTATTCTGAATTCTTACTGGCATTAGATAAGTAAATCTCTAGTATATAAACCTATCTCTAAAAAATTTCCTTCATCAGTATCCATTTTACTGTTTGAATGATTTTTCATACCATACATTTTTTCCCTGTGCATGTATTCCATTATACTGTAGGACATTATTTCTGTGCAAGTTATTGCATTTTGTATATGTGCCTTGGGACATGTTAGGGCACATTTTCTAAAACAGTCGATACATAAATGAGGCTGTTCAACCATTACCAGTGAAATATTGAGGTAGGTGTTACATAAGGAGATTATTATCACTAGTGTGGACAGCACTGATTTGTACCCTTGAGTATTAAATATTCTTAATTCTGGCAGTTGATTTGACCTGCTAATTTGTTAACAAACTAAATGGTCAGGTGCTTGTTATGTGGATAAATTACTGGTAAATACAGCATGAATTTGACATAAGATTTAAATCGATTTTAAAAGTTGTAAAGCAAAGTTTCTAGGAACTGTAATTTCTGATTTTCTCCGCTTTACAAATACCAAGAAGAATAACTATTATAAGCAAACTGAATTTTGTTTAGGAACCAAATAGCTGGACTTAACAAAGTATTTTTTCTGCCCTTGAGGTCATTTGTACATGTCCCTTACTGTTTATTTAAAAGTTGATTCACCACTTTCTCTTATGTTCTAACTGTGAAGCAACTTAATATATGAACAGTTAGATGACTTTTATTCTGATCTTCTAATTGTGTTGCTTTTGGAAATGTTATTATAATCTATGTTCCAATCAAGTGCCATAAATCTGCCCCTTTACATTTACTTTATGTATATGGTTCATTTGCATAACACTGAACAACTTTAGCTATTTAATAACTACTTCTTAACACATAAATGTTCTTAAAAATGGACTAAGGATAATTATGTGTGTGCACAGGCCCACAGCACAAGTCAGTCATTGGTTAATGTCTGACTTCTTAAAATTTAAATCTCATGTTGCTGTGAAACTCTTTTAATAATTTCTTTATAATTTCCATAAAGATCAAGCCATTAAAGGATTAAAATGAATAGTACTTAATTTTATTTGTATATAAGCTGATGGCTAAAACCATATTAACTGTGGTTTAAAGCATTCTTTGGGTACTAAATATATGGCTTTGACTCAACAAAACTCTTAAGCATGTGTTTAAGTCTATAACAAAGCACTTTGGGCCAAGATTTCATTCCAAATACTCATTAAAGACAAAGACAAAACTCCCTTTGATTTCAAGGAGACAGATTTTTAATTTGTAGAAGACAGTAGTTGCATTTCTGATTTACATACATATTAAAATAACATCCATGTGTCCAGATCCAAAAGCTGTCACACTGCCTCATCTGAATTTAGTTGTGGTTTGACAATAATACAAAACTAAATTTGAACCTCATAGCAGTGCACAAATAACATTAGTAGCATGACAAGCAAGTATTTCTCTGATAAAAGGTTGTTCCATTTGTTCAAATTTATTTAAAATATAGAATAGTTAAACACAGTAGGAGAGGGTTTGTGGACCATGTGTCATGGACCTCTTGTGAGTAATATAAAACAAACCCCATGCTATGTTCTTTTCGACTAATTTGACAGAAGTGTGATCTGGTTCTCCTGTCTGATCCAGACCAAAAGCTATTGTTGGGTGATCTTTGAGGACAAAGTCAGCTGAGAGAAAAATGTACCTTCTGAATTTTTTGCTGAAGGGACTTCTGTCTGTTGATTGATCCTATCTATCTACTTCACTTCTACAGGAAGGCTGGTTTACTATTTAGGTGCTCTACAGTTTTAGATCCATATGATGATGATGAAAAGTACAAATGAAACTTATGCAGTATTAAAGTAAACCTGGATTGTTCTAGAAGAATCAGCTTGTGATATACAACCAAAAAAAAAATAAATTTTTAGAAGTTGAGTTAGAATTATCAAAGCAAGTGAGGCACTTATACATTGAAAAGCATCAGTCACATTATTATTTCCACTCATTTAAAATTAAAATTTATTATTATTATAATCATTTTTGCAATTACATATATATCTTATCAGGAATGAAAGTCTACCAGAGTCAAGACATTATATGGTAGGTTATGAAGTTGTTGGTTTCATTATCATTCTAAATAATATGAACCTCATAATGTTGATCTTAGCTCTTTACTAGGAGGAATTGCCAAGTGAATACTCTGAAAAGATAAAGCACGTGTAAAGAAACAAGCACTTATTTAGAATACGTCTGAAACCAGTGGAACTGCTGCCTTTGCTGTCTAATGTAAATTAAGGGCTTTTGAGATAGCTAAGGTTGTTTATTGTTGTTTGTCTGCTATACAAGATGATAGGAAGGTTTCATAAATGACTTCTCTTAATCATCTGAATATATACTTCCTCTGTGTTCTGTGTTTCTTCCTCAGCTTAGTTTAGCCTATTTCTCCTGTTCCTTCAAGTATCTCATTCTAAAAGCAGATTCATGTTACTTTTAGCATTTTCTGAACCCTTCCCATGGTTTCATGCTTTTTATGTTCTTTTAAAATGTATTATACATGTTTTTCATTAATCATCTGCTTCTAGATTTTTTTTTTCTGTGAACATCATGATTATTGAAGAACATCATTGCTAGGATGAATGTAGTCCTTATATTGAATAAGATAAGATATTAACAACAAATATTAATCAGTGTAAGATTTCTAGAAAGATGGATACTGCTATGAGAATGCCAAAGTTGAGTCTGAGATGGTGTCTGACTGCTCTGGCCTTATAATATTGCCATAATACATAAAGTAAAGAAAAGAAAAAACAGTGAAAGAAAGTCAATTTTCCAAGCACAGCATACACTGTAGCCTCCTCCTCACTGCTTTCAGGGAGGAGGAATGCCCTATTATCATTACTCTGCAGATGGGGAGTATCTTACCAAAGAAAATAGTTGTCTGGGATTGAATACAAGGTCTGTGAAGGAAAGATGAGAACTGAGTTAGTCCAATCCAGTTCTAAAGAAAAAAATAAATCAGCAAAGGTTGCCTTTTAAGTCTAGGGAGTAGGTGCTTCATTAGTTGTCTGGTGTTTGTACAGCGTATAGATAGTAAAGAGGTCACATCATCTTTTAGTTTTTATTAGAACTGTAAAGTGTGATTTAAGCCAGTGAAGCTCATCTTGTGTTAAAATGTCTTAGCAAATATTTTTCTGCTTGTTACAGATTTCTCATTCTGTCTTTATCCTTCATTTCCACTGGTAAGAAACACCTGCTATTATTCAAGGGCTTACAGAGATTCATTAGTATGTATGAGAAGGAGAACTGAATGCCATGAAATCTGGACACAAATATTTGTTTCTACCTTTGCAAATTTCTGCATCCTACATTTTTTTACATTCAACATTAGCAGAAATATAGCTTGCACATTCAAACTGGTAACAGTTTTGTCCCTGGGGTGATCTTTGCAGCTGTCCTCAGCATAGATTACCAACATTTTCATTAGTCTTTGATCATAAACCTGGTCAGTTTGCCTTGAGATACCTTTCTGTATTAGATAGACAGAGTTTCAATTTCTGATGTACAGCTAGAGGAGGAAGAAGCTGAACTGACTGAGTATCAAGTAAACATCCTTGTGACAAGACTTTCAAATGCTGTACAGACTACTTAATATCTGGGTAGCAGACTTGCAAATTCGTCTGTCAGAATTGCATTTGAATATTTTTTTTTTCAGACAGATAGCACTAGTCAGACTGTAATGTCTTTATCAATCTTGGCTCAATAAGGGGAAAGCCAAACTGTAACATCATGTTCCCCTCCTTATTTTTCTGCCAGAATCAAAATGAAACAGGAGGCATCCCTTGGCTTTAAAAATATGCCTAAATTTTCAATATCAAGAATGACTTGATATTGCCATTGAGTTCGTTCTGACCATAGCCATAATATTTGCATTTAAGGAGATTCATGTGTAATTACACTGAAGCAGAAGATGAAGTTTCTGGCAGCTGAGAATAACCTTCAGGCAGAAATCAAACTGTTATTAGCTACTTAAGTGCTGCATTGACTTATATGTGATCTTTGACGCAGTCCCATATACAAGACGTATTTCCTTCTCAAATGCTGGTGCCAGAGAGCGTGTTTGAATCTCTTCAATGATGAGAGTACTCAGTTCTGAAGTCATGCCTCAGCAGCAACTGCCTACTGGGAGTTGTTTCTGAGTTGGAACAGTTCACTTAAAAGTAGTAGAAATGATTGACAGTAGGAAAACAGCAACAACAATGACAACAACTAACTCTAGAAATAATAATGGACTTACTGCTTGCATAAAACGTGTTTACGAAACATATGGGAACTGGTTGGGGGTAAACTCTTTGTTACTAAGCTGTTAAATTAATGAAGTGTTAAAGGAATAAAAATAAAACCAGGAAGAATTCTTTTTCTTTCCTTCCTTCCTTTCTTCCTTTCTTTCTCTTTCTTTCTTTCTTTCTTTCTTTCTTTCTTTCTTTCTTTCTTTCTTTCTTTCTTTCTTTCTTTCTTTCTTTCTTTCTTTCTTTCTTTCTTTTTCTTTCTCTTTCTTTCTCTTTCTTTCTTTCTTTCTTTCTTTCTTTCTTTTTTCTTTCTTTCTTTTTCTCTTTCTTTCTTTTTTTCCTTCCTTCCTTCCTTCCTTCCTTCCTTCCTTCCTTCCTTCCTTCCTTCCTTCCTTCCTTCCTTCCTTCCTTCCTTCCTTCCTTCCTTCCTTCCTTCCTTCCTTCCCTTTCCCTTTCCCTTTCCCTTTCTCTTTCTCTTTCTCTTTCTCTTTCTCTTTCTCTTTCTCTTTCTCTTTCTCTTTCTCTTTCTCTTTCTCTTTCTTTCTCTTTCTCTTTCTCTTTCTCTCTCTTTCTCTCTCTTTCTCTCTCTTTCTCTCTCTTTCTCTCTTTCTTTTTTCTCTCTCTCTCTTCCTGTCTTTCTGTCTTCTGAGCCTTGTGCATTATATACTAATTATATTAATGTGCATTATACTAATCTTCATGGTCAGGTGCAGAAAAATTAGAGATGAATCAAGGCAGCTGAATGAAACATTCTTGAGAATGGAAAGTTTCTTGAAATGCTTCAAACTGCAAAGGTCTGTTAAAACTGTGGATGAGAGATGTTTCTAGTTTTTACATCAACATGAGTTTTACCAACAAGTAGCCTGATTAGACTTATTTTCAGTACCTTGCTGTCAATTTTAGTGACAAGACTATTTTTTAATGTGTTCATATTTTACGCTTCAAGCTGCACTTTCAGTTTGAAGAGTATTTCTCTCCTTCTTGAATTGCCTCACCCCAACTTGCCAGGTTAATAGATATACTTTGCCAAATATACTAAGATACAGAAATATGGCAAAGGACACTGATAGCGAGTAAACAAGTGCTAAAGATATAGAAGGTTCAGTCAGGATTTTGAGTAGAAAGATAATCACAATAACTTGGGTGAAGATGTATTTGAAATGTAAAAGTTTTTTGCATGCAGCTTCCTACAAGGACCAAAAATCCCCATGAAGGTAAATACAGAGGTGGTGATCTGAGAGACATATCCACTCCTCTGTCTGTTGTTTTTGTGGGGAATTAACAGAAAATAGCAGCTGCCTACATGTGCATAGGTTTTGCATGTGGCAAAACACTGCACTTAACAAAGATGGGTAGCCTATTCTGGGAAACAAACATAAAAAAAAACAAATAAACAGTTAAGGGTCTCTATGTCTTTGTCCTTGGTATTCCTAATTTTTTTAGATATTTTCTATGGGAAATGAAACAAAGGCTTAAGTTCATTTGAACGTACGTCTCTAGATTTTATCCATACTCATTCTGGAAGGATTAAATTCAACTTCTTGCCTTCCTTGAACTTGAGCAGAAAAGAAAGCTGGAGAATGGAAACAACCTCATAAAAGGATATCCCACCTTCCCAAGAAAGAGGGCAGATCTCTCGCTCCAGAACCTGCTCTTGAAGTAGAAAGTGGGCTTCTTGCATCATCCTTTCCCCATCTACCCTGAGCACTCATTTTCTAGTTAGGTGCTGGTGCAGCTTACAGAAGGGGAGTACAGTCCTCTCTTCCTTGGCCTCAGGCCTTTACCAAGGCATTCCTCTGAAAGATGGAATATCTTCAGAAAAATTGAAATAGGCTTTAGTTCTGGGGTAAAAGGGTGAATACCATAACCTTGGATATATTTTGAATAGGTGGCTGACATTTGATTGCCATTATTAGTACGCTTGTTGACCTTTTGGCCTTTTCTGGGGCACCTGAGCAGAATAGGTTACATTCGCTGCTCAAGCCTAAATCTCAAGAATAACTGAAGAATTTATGAGCACTGTTAGGTATGAATTTTAGATGCCAATAGTAATTCTTAGAAATGTCTGGACGTTGCCAATGGGTTGTGCTTTGTCTTGTTTACAAGGTTACTATAGGAAAGTAGAATGATTCATCTCTGGTCCTCCTGTAACAGCTGATAATAGGGAGAATGGGAGAGATATTCTGAATTATTTGTAATTTGAAAAATAACCCTCAAAATAGCCCTAACAATAATTTTTGTTTATCTGCAAGCCAAATGAAAAATAATATTAATTATTGACTTGAAAACTATTGCTTAATAAATAGAGAAGTGAGATAAAAATCAATTAGTTTCAAATCCTTAGAAATGAACCTGAACTAGAGACTTCAATATACTGCATGAAAATAATTTTTGTTTTTCAACCAGCTGTAATCCTAAGCAATTAAAATCTTTAATAACAACTTGTTCAAAGAAAAAATAGTTAATTTTAGTCAATATCTTGTTGACCTGAAAACCAGTAATGGCCTGATTTTCAGAAATATTACCAGCTGTAGGTATTCAGAAATTCTGAATGTCAGATAATGTTTTTCATACTAATATTTATACCCAAGTAGAAAAATGTAAATCTTTGTGATTCTCTGCTGTCCTTTTTTTTTTTTTTTCCTTTCTCCTCTGAAAAACTGAATAATAGCCATTTAAAAATATTTTGAGATTCTTTGATAAAAGGCACTATATGAATGCAAATTATAACACTTTCAACATGCTGGCTTTCAGTTTATTCTTCTCTGTGTGGGAGTTAACATATCCGATTTTATTTAGAAAGTCATAATTTTATTAATACAATACAAATTAACTAAATGGAAGGAATATTCAAGATCTGATTCAGTTCTGTGACAGCAAGGACATTTTCACAATGAGGAAATCCATATTAAATTACCACCTTGAATCTCTTTGTGTATATTTTTCTTTTATCCTGAGGATCTGTAAACTGCTGCTAGAGGCTCACAAGACATGATTCTTGGAATCAATAGTTATATCTCTGCTGAGTGTTTTCCTGGGTATAAGGCAAAGTCTGGTGACTGTCCCTGAGCTCACTGTTCACCAACTTGAAATTTCAAACCTAAATTGCATTTGTGGATGTGTCATTACCCTCCCCCCAGCAGTCACTTTCCAGAATGGCCAAGGTGGGAGGGAGCTCATATCTTTATGCTGTGTGAACAGGTTATGAGAGATGAGTTTTCAGAATTGTTAGCTGTTGACTACCATCTAAAACTGGTAGTAACCATGTGAGCCACGCAGTTGGTCTATTTCAGCTCAAAGAAAAAAAGGTAAAATCATTTAGGATTTAATTTGTTTGTCCTCAGGTGAATATATGAAGAAGACTCTTCATGTTTTTAGCACTTATATTATCTACTTATGGAGACATATATCCAGTATTTGTGCTTGCCTGTGTCTTAATTTGGACAAAATGGCGGGTTCAGTGGACCAAAGGCTGATGCACAAGATTACAGATGCAGAGTGGATAGTCAGGTATCTTGAATCTTGAAGAGATCTTGAAGCTGTTTATATGGTTTGAGATGGCTTTGTTCAAGCATTGTTAATAGATAGTTACAAAACAAAGAATGGTGTGACCATTACCATTCTTTAATGCTTCCCCTCTGCTACTTTTTTTTTTTTTTTTAATTTCCCCTTCTCTTCCATTTTTTTTTCTTCATCGTCACTTCTACTGTAAAATCTTGGGTGGATTTCTGTGTCTCCAGAATCTTTTTATATACTTTTTTGTTTGTTTTGTTTTGTATTGTATTCTCACTTTCCTTTTGTCTTTGTTCTTGGCTTCTGACACCATTCCTATTATCAGGGGTAAGGAGCAGAGAAAGAAAAATCCCACCTACTCCACAGATTTTGCACATCTCTCACCTAGAAGCAATGGCTAGAGAGAGAATACCAGATTAAATGTAACCTCATAACATGACCATTGTACTCAGCATTTCCACACTGTGCCTAGATCTGGCCCCAAGTGACTTGACCCAAGTTAATCAGTGGGTTTGTGGTAGGATGTTGAGGCCTAAGATGAGTGCTAGCCTAAGATGAGTGCTAGCCCTGAGAAAGATAAGCAGCTCAAGAGACCCATAGTGGGATATAAACACTGAAATGCTGCCAATCTTTTCACAATGGGTACCAACAAAAATTTTTCCCACTGGCTTGTGACAGAATTCATATCAGGCTCATACATTTGCAGAGAGGTGTCAAGGGGCTGGCAAATGTATTCCTTTGCTTTTGAAAGCAAACAAAAATGCTCTTTAATAAACAAAGAAAGAGGCAGCACCATTTGAAAAACTCCTAGCAAGAGTGCTTCTGTTTTGCGTTGTATTCTATTTATACCATTTGATTGAGAAAGAGGCTGAAGATATTTTAAGAAACAACTGATGATAAAATCTGTTGTAGTTCAGAGTAAAGATGATCTATATCTCCATGAGTAGAAATCAGCCTGATGATTCTGATTTAGCAATAACTAGAAGGGCAGTGAAATAATAAATAAATAAATAAATAAATAATAATAATAATAACAACAACAACAATAAAGTTGGAAAAAGTAACCCTAGCAATCCTTTCGGTTTTGACATTGGTGTTAAGAGGGCATTCCTATCTGCACAGAGGTCCTTATATCTATGTTATGACTGTAAATTTTGTAATCAGTGACAAAGAACTGTCAAAACAGCTAGGTCAGTGAATCCATTTTCCTTTCTACACCAACAGACAGACCTGTAATAAATGTTTTAGAGGGACCCACTAGAAAGTTCATCTTCTTTCACCTCTGTCAGACTCTTCAAACTGTCTTTTGTCTCCCACCCTATCATAAACTAAAGGCTTTAGGCAAAATGTTGCAAGAAAAGAATGATCAAAGTTTAGGAGAGAGCAGAACTGTTTCTGTCTTATCACCTTTTGGAGTATTTTATAAGAACAATACAATGGACATAGTGTCTTGGTAGTTTGCATAAAATTATGTTTTTTATGTGTTCTTAATATTTGTTTCTTTCTGCACACTGATACCTCACTATTGTGCCTTGCACTGTGAGAACAGAACAAAAATGCCCTACTGTATTTAAATTCAAAGTGTAAGATGAGATACAAATTTGTGTCTCCATAATGACAGCTGAAATTTTAGTGATCAGTATAATAAACAGTGTGCACAATATCCTAGCTGCTTAGTTAAGAAGCGTATTGCAGGGATTGGGAGAAAAAAATCAAGAAAAATTTTCAGAAAGGTACAGTACTTTTTTTTTTTTTTTTTTTTTTTTTGTTTCCTGGAGAATTTAGTCACTGCCAAGCATCCTGTCCATTTAAGGGGGAATAAATGGGCCTGTGACGGAACCCATCCTATCTTGACAGTCACTTACAGCTGGCTTTTACTGGCCAGGACTGATAGACAATAACATACTGGGGGCACTTTGCTGTTGCTTGTCCAGATGGTATTTGTCTTAATCATCCATCAAAATCTCCAGCAATGCCAATCTAAAGCCTTTCAACAGCAACTTTCTGTTTTAAGATATAGTCCTATTCTTAGATTTTTTTTTCAGCTCCTATGGTTAACAGTTCCTGAATGGTGCTGACAAGGAAGTTTTTCTTGTGAAACTCCAGAGATATTTTGACTGTTGCTCTGAATTTCTGGAAAATCTGAATGCTCTTCGCAGCACCAACACTACCTTAAAAAAAAAAAAAACAAAAAACAAAACAAAACTGTTCAACAAGTATTCAGGAAGGAATGAAAAAAAATTACTTAACTAGAAAAGAATGTAGCTGGCCTGACTTTTGTAGTACATTATACCTCATAGTTCAGGCATTTTGTTTTCCTTACAAGGTATTACAGGCAACACCGTAAATGCAGGTCAGAGCTGCAGTAGCAGAACACAACATAGAAAAACAGCTGATTTAATGAGGTAGGAATTTAACACAATGCTTTATTCATAGCATTTGAGTGTTGAAGGACAGCTGGTGTCAGCATTATTTCCCTCTGGCTCTACTTCCACAGTTAAAACAGATTTCCATATTATCTTAAAGTTTTCTGCCCAAATCTCATCTTTTGCTTCCAGGTAGTACTTTGCTGGAATCTTTTTTCCTTTGCCTTTCTAAAGTACAAGCTGAGTTATGAGTTCATGGGTCAAATATATGCATATATATATATCTATTGCTCAGTGCACCAAAGAAGAGATCAACAGTCAACCGAATGTCACGTTAGGGGCTTAGACATCACAATACCACAATGTGTTATACGAAGTAGATGTTCACTGCTTCTTGGTGAACCATTCATAGGTAGACAGAGTTCAGAGACTTCTTTCCTTGCAGGGATCCCTACATAAGGCACTCCTAAAACCAGAAAAAATATTCCAAGAAACAATTTTCCTTGTAGAGAGCTGCAGAACAAACCCAGAACCTCTAAAGAATGAGTTCTTAGCCATTTTGACTGAAATAAAAATCAGTCACTGCAAGCAGGTCAAAGTTACTCACAGTCTGCTGAAGACAAAAGACTTACATTCACTAGATTTGATTTCAGCCAGAAGCTGGATGACTCACTACTCACTGGAAATTTTACAATCTTATTGTTGTGACACAGGAAGTCAAAACAGATTTCTCCTTATTCTATATTGACTACCCCTGACAAATCACTGCTGTGGCCAATTCTTCATGGGTAGGAATTTTCAAAACACCATTTCAACCTGAGAAAGTGTGTGAAGCTGTCAGACTATCTGGAAAAATTGCATGATTATCTCTACTTGCATACTGTGGTCCTAGTTTCATTGTATCTTTACGTCTTCCTCTCAACACTACTAATTCACTTTGTTTTGTTATGGGAGATGAATGAAAAAGTCTGATTTTAGTAACTTTTCTGGGTTGTAAATTCGCAGCAAAATAGTTCCCAGTGTATGAAATCTGTTCTTGTAACTGAACCCCTTTCTGTCACGGAAAGCAAAATGAAGTCTCCAGAAATTCCTTCATGATTTGCCTTTGTAAAAATCTCCATCTTCCCCTTAGAGGCCTCAGTAGAGAAGCTGCAATTATTTCCTTACCTGTGCTCTTACTCTGTCCTTATTCCCTCACACAATCTTTTTGTATTCTGAAGCATTTATCTAGCTTGTTGCTTCAACAGTTGGACTTTCATTGTCTGCTGTTATAGAATAAGCAGTCTAATCCAGTCCTCAATCCAAAAGTTGAAGGACTAGAAAACACTGCTTGTCTGATGAACTTAGATTGAGATATACTAGGATGGACAAAGTCACTGTCAGATGTTTCTGAAGACGATTTCTTTTTCTTTTTCCTTTTTTTTTTTTTCCTTGATTGAATCAAATCACCTTTATTGTAACTTTGTGATTGTTTCCTTGTTTCCATGTTCCAGAAGGGATGAGCAGAAAATATAATTGTGCCCTGAAGAGAAGTGAGTGGGTTGCAAGTGGCTAGAGTGAAAATGCTTGCCATTGCTAAGAACAGAAAAAAAACATGGGGTTTGGGTATATGATCAACTCCTGCTAGGCCAGAAGACGAACAGTTTGCCAGCACATCTCCTAAAAGCATTACAAATGGGTGAGTAAGTGTGAAGAGGCTGAGGAGATGATAAATAACACTTTAAAATTATCTCAGTACAAATCAGAAGAGCTGGAACACACTGAAGAAGTCACTTTTAGTCTTATAATCTTCAAATATTGAACTACTTTATATTCATATGTATAAATATTAGAATCCTTGACAATTATCTCATCACTACCAGAACTGTGATACAGAGATGTATTTTCTAACATGTATAGGATCCTGCTCAGGAGAAACGGATTACAATAGAGTTCCTAAACATTTGTTTAAACATTGATAATGACTTTCTCTGTTATCCTTTTTATGCTCATACATATTATTTGCAAAATTCAATATTTCAACATGTACATATCCGAATGAAAATGCGACTGTAACCATATAGGTTATATGGCTATTCTCGATGCAGATTTTGAAGGCCTAATGCAGTTCTTGGACTGGTTGCTTGCTTCTAATATGAAGTCTGAAAAGTCATTTCAGATTTTTTTGCCTCATTTCTCCACCTGTAAAAAGAGGTGATGATGTTCAGTTTTCATCTATCTTTTTCCACTAGCTTAATTAAAAATCCTATTGGGCTGCAACCTTCTTTGCAGGCATTCCCTGAATTTAGGACCCTGAGCAGTACTGGGATTTCTAAAATCTGTCACAGCATGACTAATGGTCTGGAGAATGTCCTTCAACAAGTGTATCCAAACAGCAGTATTCATACTCCAATTGTTCTCTTGTTTTCGACCTTTTCTTGCTGAGGTTGCCTCCCACTGTTTCCATACTCAAAGAGCAAGTAATAGTACATAACTTGGGATGAAATAAAAAAATAAACAAAAACAAAACAAAGCAACAATTACAAAAACAAAACACAATTCCTGAATCAAACAAAGTCAGTCACTTCACTGATACCAAAAAAAAAAAAAAAGGGAAAAAAAAAAAAGGAAAAAAAAAAAGGAAAAGAAACGAACAAAGTAAAAGTTGGCCTGAGTAGTTTGAATTCTAGCCTTACTGAAGGGCAGTTTTGCCTTTGATTTCAATGGAGTGAGGATTTTACACTTTGTGAATGACTTTGGGAACTGAGAAAAAAGCTGAGACTAGGATTTTCAAAGGTACCAAAGGAGATTAGGCACTTCTGGGATGCCTTGAAAATCCCAGCATAAATCAGTTTCATTGTTGGAGCAAATGAGTCAGCCACTCAGATTTGATTCTGGCTTTCTGTGTCTAGTGAACCAGATGGATTTGAATTGGTATCCTAAAGAGGAAAACCCAGCCTCCATTTAGCCATCATCTGAGTCATCTAGACTTACAATATAGAGAATAATTGTTTCTGTAATCCTTTTGTAATATCTGGAAATTAGTTATCCAAAAATTATGTGTTTTAATTTATTTTCAAAACATGAAATATTAAAAGTGCTGGCACATGACCTCTAGATGTAATTAATATCAGATATGATGAAGCAGGCATATAATTAAATATCTTTTCCAAAAATAGAATACTGAGGGAAGCAATCATTAAGTAAGATTATATTACCGAAAGGGAAAACATTAGTACAGTCAGTCATCATTGTGAGCAGCAGCACAACAAGGTTCCTTCCTATGCCTGTGGATATCTATTTATAGTATAATGACATGAGCTGTCATGACCACATGACGTCTCTTTCAGTATCTGAACATGTGGATATCTATACCTGGAAAAAGGACACAACAGACAATATTTACATTCCCCACTCTTATTCAACTGAAAGTGTGTGGAAAAATAAAATCTTCAGTGAACAAGAGAGCAGTCTTTATTTACTGCTTTGTTTAAGGGGGTGGATTTTTAACAGTTTCACCTGTGTTATCAAGACCCTTTTTCTTCTACAAGAGAAATAGTTATGTCATTAGAAGTTATGGAGAAAATATAGACTATGCCAGTATAAGCTGGCATAAAACAATGAACTCTATCAGGAATTTGAATTTAATGTTGTCCAGTTTAAATTCATAACTTTCAAAGGGGCTATCTGTTGTTTTAATGCAATTTGATTTAGTAAGAATCATGTTATTAAATTCTCTCATTATTCTGACAAACTAGGAAAATAATTGATCATATGGTGGAGAAGAGGGATGGTTTCCAGATCTTGTTTCTTAAATTCAATCCCCTTTCAGCCATTCTATTCTATACAGAGATCATCCTGGGGAGAAAAAATTCTGACTGATCTGAGTTTGGTTGCAAGGAAGAAGACTGAACTTTTTGGGAACAATCGTGAAAACTGTTTTGATTTTTGTTTCATCTGTGGGGTGGAAGAGAGCTAAATAGGCAGGTAAATAGAGTGAGGAGAAAAGAATGATAGTCTTTGACAATGAAGTAAAAATTATCCTATCCTATATTATTTAAAGAAAAATATGCCTGTAGTTTTTTTTGATGTTGCTCCAAAGAAACGGAAAGAATGCCACTTCAGACTATCTACCATAATAGTGCTAAGAGAAATAATGGAGTAAAGGTGAGGGGCAGGCTGTGTAACCCTTTCATTTTTGTTCTTAGTTCTGAATTTCATGGGATCAGACTGCTCTGCATGTTAGTGGATGTGGGCTCTGGGAGGAAGGCTTCTGAAGACACATGCTGTTTACTGTTTTCCTATTGGGGAAAGGATGCATAATGTAATATATATTTGTATAGTACCCATCTTTTCTGGCATTTGCTGTCTGTATACTCTGTTGATAGGTTGACTTCTGGGGATTCCTTGTCTCTAGAAAATAAGCTAATAATATTCACAAGTACATTTCTTCCTGTTTGCTAGTTATCTCTCAGGTATGCAGCATAACCCTCAGCATTTTAATCCCAGCAAAATGAAAACATGCTGTTTCTTTGTAAATATCGTTGGCACTTAAAATTAGCACATGTGTAAATTATATCAGAGTAAAAGTGCTGGTGTACCATCAACACGTCTGAAAGACATCCAAAACTTAGGCCACATGAAGTGATTCTTCAGCAAATCAGTATGCATGAGCCAAATAGTTCAAACCCAATCCATGAAGGACAACAACATTTACTAATAGTATCACAATATTTCTTTCTCTGGGATAATTAAAGCACTTTACCACCTCCCCTCCCTTCTTCCTAAGATGTTTAAGTTTATGTCTCTGGACTTCACACTTATGCTTTAATTTCATTTTTATCTCTATACTTTTGTAGAAGTATATATTTTCTCTGGTACAAGAGAAGTCCACCATCAATGCTTTCACACTTCCTTAAGGGCTAAGGCTTTAAATTCAGCACTACCCAGAGACATACAACATAAATGTTATGCAGATGTTTGCAGCGTATATTGTCTGAATTGTCCAATTTTTCAACCTTCCTCACTGGCAGAGTGTCCACTGCTATCTTGTTTACTAAAGGTATTTAGTGTTCCTTGTAACCATCTTGGAATATACATTATTACTGATATGTGCTTAAACATTTTGCATTTGCTTTAAATTTAAATATCTTAATGTTCCCAGTATTTGTCTCTATTTGCATAAAAAAGGAATGGATATTCTGTAAGTTGTGTGTAAATTTATAGTTCTGTATGTGTAAGCTATGCTTCCAATCAATTTGGTGATGTGTCTTCCACCTCTATTAGTAGTTAGTTAATACAGATATTTCCTCTTAAATTATAAAGGCACCAAAACACACAGAAATCCTATGTTTGATTCTTTTTACAAGTATCTTACTTACAGGCATGCTATTCAGATCATACAGCCTTCACAGAGCTGAAAAGAGTAGATCCACTATTGTCTGAGAGGGACAAGCACTGCTTATTTTTAAATGTGCAATATTGACTGAAGTTTCCATATGTCCAGAAAAAGACAGATGACTTCCCAGAGCTATAAGACATCATATTTCTACTAACACTGATTATATATTACAATGCCAAGATTACAAATTTATTTTACACAGTTTGAAGTTCACCAGCCTCTATTTTAGTTTTAAATTACTTTATTTGTAGTATATTTTAACATATTTTAATTTATTTTTATTTTTATATGAAGGAATTTTTAGAAAATTATAGATCTACATGACAGTAGATTCCTTCCTTCCTTAAGGCAAGGAATTGACTTTGAAAATTAGGGAAAGCTTAATAGTGGAAATCCACTTTTTGGAGAAGATTTGTTCTAATGATAGATCTGAATAATTCTAGGAAGAATTCTGGTCCTGATCCAGATCTTTTTTTGGTCTCCATTCTCAGATAAATAAACGTGAGACAAAGTAATAATAATAAATCTTGTGTTAGACTTCCTGGCAGACTTTATGATCTGGTTTGAGTTCCCTCTCCTCTCCTCTCCTCTCCTCTCCTCTCCTCTCCTCTCCTCTCCTCTCCTCTCCTCTCCTCTCCTCTCCTCTCCTCTCCTCTCCTCTCCTCTCCTCTCCTCTCCTCTCCTCTCCTCTCCTCTCCTCTCCTCTCCTCTCCTCTCCTCTCCTCTCCTCTCCTCTCCTCTCCTCTCCTGTAAAACTTCTGCAGTTAACTGAAATTCAGAATTGAAGAGTACTTGTTTTTTGACTAAAATGTGTAAACAGATCTTACTGAAACTCTTAAGTAGAGAAATATGACAAGTCTTGAATGAATGACAGATTTCATAAAATGACATAATTGAGTCAGAGCCACTGTCCTTATCTCCTAGGGTGCCTGAGCTCCAGAAGTCAAAGGAATTAAAAAATAATAGTTTCTTGAACCTTTCTATTGCTCAACAAAAAGGAAGTAGAGGTTTGTGAAGAGAACGCATCTTTTAAAATGGTAAGCAATTGCAGACTGTCTTTCAAATATGTTAACCATGGCATTTTCATCTCCATCTTTTCTATTTTTTCCAGAAAATTTGTGAGTGAAAGATTCCAAAAAGACATTTTTTTCCTAGTTAAATATTATAAAAATAAATTCACCATATGGGAAATATTATTAATCTCGTTTATAAACTGTTGAATTGATTTTAAGAAGCTGTAGTAAAAATAGTTTTCTCTCAAAAAAAAAAAAAAAGAATAAACAAGCAGAAGTCTTTATACGTTTGTTGATAAACATAGCCTCTGCAAACTTATCTTTGTAGGTTATGATGCATGTGTTCCTTAAAACAACCCTATACTTAACACTCCAATAATGTCAGTACAATACAGCAGCCCAGTATAATGTTCTCACCTTCATACTTGAAATTACATAATGCAAATTGTGCTCATGTGTGCAGAGTGCTCCCACACAAGTTTTAAATCATTTCAGATACTTTAAATCTTTGAAAGTTTTATAACAGGAAAGACAGCTTTCTATCATCTTCCCAAAGATACAATGCAGGTAAGAATAAGAGCTATTTTTTTGTGTGTTTCTGGAAGAAAACTAGCAGCAACTGACTTAAAATATTTTATTATCTTGTCTGACAGTATTCTGTTTGGATTCACCAGAGTTCATTATCAGTCTGGTAGTCTGGAATGTCTGAGGATGTGGATGACACGCATATATGAGGCTGCAAAAAAGTTATATTTCCTTCTCTGTAACTGAGAAAAATGGGTCAGGTTTCTCATCTTTCCTGCCTGTGGCTACATCTGATTTTGAGGGATTCTGCCACCTAAATATACTTTAGGCATATTTTCTCTTCAGTCATCAGGTCTCTGGTACCTGTGTACTCTTATTGCCATTGTATAGTGCATATTAATTCTTTGTTCATCTTTAGCAAGGCAAGCTGAAATATAACATGAGTTCTTCCCTGCCCATATGCTCAAGGTCTCTTTATTATTATTATTATTATTATTATTATTATTATTATTATTATTATTTATTATTATTATTATTATTATTATTATTATTCCTATACAAAGCAAACTTGAGACTTACTAATTTCACACACACACACACTAAAATAAAAACTTTCACGTTCAGGATTCAGGTAGGATTTTAATGTTTTGGTTAGGCTCATTTGCATCTAAGTAACAGACTGTAAAGCAATAGAGTGAGAATACCTCACCCGCAGTTACTTTTCTATAGTGTATCTGTTCTTTTGTATACTGTATCTGACCTTAGGCTTGCTCTACAGTCCCTGAGGAAAAGTAAGAAGCTGGTCTCTTTTCGATACTTGGTTTAAAGTGGGATGAACTGTGCACCTGTTTTGATATTTGAATGACTCCTATATATTTTCCTGTTTTCTTCCATAGTCTGATAATTTCTCTATACAGATGCAACAACTTTAGCTGTAGTACTTGTAAAATGTGGGGTCTGTATCTTATCAGCTTGACATTTGCTAGAATGCCTGACAAACCTAGAATTAAATTTCTGCATTAAGTCAGTTAGGATTTGAAGTAAGGCCTCTCCCACACAGATGAAAGCTCTACAATATGCCATGTTCAGCAGAAATTTCATCCCAGGTTTAAGTTTCATTGAAATGTATATTTCTACAAAACATTTCAATGACATTTTTGAGAGGGTTTTACTCATATTTCTAAGTCGTTTAGTCATTGTTAGCCCTGATCTGTTTAGAATAAAGCCCCTGACCTTGCAGTTGCTTTGGAAACAAACTTACCTTTATATCACTTCCTGAAGACTACCTTGTGGTCCTCTCATCTGACCACAAACATTCTCAAGTTATCATACAGTTATTATGAAACAAGGTAATCTGGTCACTGAAATACTAAGAGGTAAAACAAAGATTAACAAAAACAAGGCAAGTCTATGACTAGTTATTTCCATTTGATCTTTGGTACCTTAGGAGGGAAAAGTGTCAATATTTTTTCTTTGTGAATAAATATAAAGTAGACAAAAAAGACTTCAGCAAACTTTTCTTAATTTCTGTCACATGTGGCCCTGAGACATGGAATATATTTTAAATGCAGAAAGCAATACAAGGTGGGCAAATTTATTATTTTTAAAGAAAATAAGACTGAACTGCAAACAGCTTCTCCTATGTAACCTAGTTTCTAATTTTCTCTGGAGAACAGTGGGTACCAGAATAAAGATGTGATTTAGGCAATGAAAATTATGCTTAACTCTGTTTTGATCAGTCCCAAAGAAATATCTGCTGCTCAGTTTTTCTTTCTAAAATCACTGTACTACAGAACCCTAGAGCCTTATGTTCCAGGAGGGATAAACTGATGGCATCAGGAATGGTGCTGTAGATGTGTAATTGCCACCTCGTTTTGTGTGTGGAAGGGGACAACTTCTTATAGCCGTATTTAGTACATCCCAAAGTGCTGAAAGACCTATGAATTTTTAACACACCTCTTGCAATACCCAGCACAGCTCCTGGAAGTTGATGCATAATATTGCCATACAAAGTTTATTAGATTTATTTTTTTTCTTTTCCAAATTGTCCTTACTAGAGATTCTGGCCTATCTGAGCTTCTGAAGCTCCTTGGAAGTGGTACAGAGCCAAGGGAAACCGTGCTTGTTCTATCCTGTGGGCCTGGCAGATGGAAGCTTGGGAATGAAATATGCACTTCTCAAAAGAATCACAAATTTGAAATGCAAAGGTATTGATTTAAATTCTTTCTATTCATTCAATAAGATATACCACAAGTTTTTTTTTTTAAAAAAAAACAAAATTATGTAGTTGATATATTTTCCCCTTCCCACACAATAATTTGTGTGAATGCCTCTAAAAAATTCATACTTAACTGACCATTCCATTCAGTTCATTTAATTCCTTTCTTCTCTGTTTACACTCCCTACTCTTCCCTCAGGTTAGATACAATCAAATCATTCCAATTTTGATGACATTTTGAGTTCAGGTTATCAGCCCCATCCACTAGCTGGAATGTTTATAACATCATCTGAATGGCTTGTTGGATCTCTTCTGTTCCTGACATCTGAAAGGAAATGCAGCCAGTTCTTATCTACTACAGATGGAGTGGAACCTACTGAGTGCAACAACTGGATGAAAGCACTGCTCAGCAATAGCCAAGACAATGTTGTGTTATCAACCTTTTTAATCACAAATCTGAAATACAGAACCTTACATGCTGCTATGAAGAAAACTAACTCCTTCCCAGTCAGAGCCAGTATACTTCCTTACAGGTAGACATGAGTTCCAGTGAAGGTTGTTTCTCCACCTGTCACTTTTTTCTTGAATAGATGTGACCACAGAGCTTTCTTCTCCAATTCTGCAAGGATGATAACTTATACTCACTTATTGTTATACTGAGTTGTTACTGCTGTTACAGATATGCATAGTTGCTATTTGAGGGCTTAATTCTTCTTTAACTACGTTCATTAGGGAAATGCATTATCTCCAAACAGATTTTCTTGGGTTTGTATTTTGGAGTAAGGCACTAAATCAGCACAGAATTTAGTATTCTCTACAAATATGCAATACCTGTTAGGGAGAAGTGGCTACGTGGTATAGTAAGAGAGGTAAAAATGTGTATATTCACAAGCGTTTCCAGGAGCTGCATATGATTGCTAAGACTCAAGGTGAGGTTACCCACTGACAGAATTCAGACTGAAGTACAAAGAGCTGATGAAGAGATGAATGAAGAATTTTGCAAGCTGATGGAGTTTTCCCCTACATTTGGCACTCTGTGCTTACCATTTAAAATACATGTTTTACTGTTTTTTTTTCATAAGCCATCCCTGCTTCATTTTGCTGTAGCACTCTGTTAAGCATATGCTTTAAGTTCTAATTAAACACCTATTACACTTTGCTAAATCAAAGCCACTGTCCACAGGACCTACTATTATGAGCTTCTCTAATAGTAAGCCACAGTTCTTTGCACAGCAACTTATTTTTATCAACTTATGTTGTTGTTACTCTGGTCCAACTAGCTTGTTTTATAATAACAGTATGATAACTAGAGATCACTTGTGGTCAGATGACACATCTTGGTCCCTGAGTTATCAGTAGCTGAATTGACTACTTACTGAAAAACAGCTGCTGATTTGTGCACTCTTTTGATTCATAAAATGTACTTTCATTGAACTGCTGGTATTAAATGGACAGTCCATGCTGGCATCAAGGACAGTTGAAGTTTGTTATGTTTCTGATAATCCTTTGTCTATAGGAACAGTCTGAAAAGTGCTTCCCTTTCCCCGCCCGTGAACTGGGACACAGGACAGCAGTAAAGAGAAAAATGTGAATGAGTGATGGACAGAGGAAAGTTTGCCTGAATCACACTGATGCTGAGCAGTGCGTGTATCTAACTCCACTCTGCCATTCTATGTTTACTGATTTTAGTGGTTTTACCAAGTTTTGTTAATGATCAGTTGAGCTCTGTAGAAGGTGTAGTTAGAAAAGACAGGCTGAAACCTATCAGGATCTCCTTGATCTCTAGGAACATTGTTACTAAGAGGGTTACTTAAGTCACAGAGCTTAAGACAGACCAGTGGATGAGGGTAGTGCAGAAAACTCTCTGATTTGCTCCAGCAAAGTTTACTTCACTGGTCAATCAATAAAGCCATAATTAAATAGCAGGCTGGTTGAGTAAATATCTAAAGATCGTGAGGTAGGCCTACACAGTACTTCATTTATGGCATAGGTGCATTGAAACCAGTAAAATTTTGCTGTTGGAAATCTGCAGGTGAGGTAACACCCCTTTTGACATTTACCACAGCATAGCTATTCTCAATTCCTCCTCTTAAATAAAGACACATTTTTAAAGTTTAGTTAATCTATAAGCAGCTTAACTGTTTTACCATTTGGAGTATTTATTGTGTCATAGTACTAGTCTCATAACAAATGTGACTGAAATACTTTTTTTCCTCGTTGTTATCATACTACACACATAGATTAACCTATAAAGTGAAAACTCAACAGAAAGGACCATGGGAAAATCTTGTTTGGCAATGATTATGGCAAAACTTTCTCAGCTGTCAAACTTTCTCATCATCATAGTTTCAATGATGTAATGGAATAATGCTTATGAATCTCTTGCTAAGGATTCTTTTTGGCCACTAGTTTGTAAAGAACAATCTGTTTAGACAACTAAATGGTTCAGGAGATGGGAATAAGGTATATATGGTATAATAGTGATCTATTTATATATATATCCATTTATAATGGGTATAATAATAGGAAATTGAGCCTTTGATATTGTTTTAAATATGTCCTCCTCCTGCCATGACAAGATCTAATTGAACAATACAAAAGAGATGATGACCTTGTGTTCCATTTCTCATCAGAAAGCTTCCACAATTTCACAGTCCTTAAATACAAAGAAAGGATTAAATGGTCTTAGAGACTTATTGTTAAAGGTCCTCCTGAATATTAACAGAGCACCTGAGATGAACAACAGAAGAGGCAGCAGTTCTATTTGTGTATTGTAGTTAAAAAGCAGGTTCCAGTATATTCTTTTATCACTAACACTCATTAAAATATTTACTGGACAAAGTACCCTGCTCCGTGTCAGTAACCTTCTCTTTTACCCTCAGTCATTTTAACCCAGCATGTGGAACACAGGTAATAGCAGTCAAGCCTGGAACAATTGTTTTCAGCTTGCTTTTAGTGTTTTGAGTTGCTATTTCAGTCTATGTCAGACCTGAAGGAAGGTTTGTCTTCTTGGAAGTCTGTCTGTTTTACAACAACATCAGCTGGCATAGGAAAAAAATACTACAATTCCTACAGTAATAGGTGTTGAAGTCTGACCTGTTGCATATCATAGGTCATTAAATTCTCCCAGATACCCTGTAACTGAGCAGAATAACTTGTGTTTCAATTAAAGCATTCTTTATTACTATGCTTGGCAAAAGCATAACTTCCTGAAAGGCATTTAGTGTTCTTGAGACCTTAGGAGATCAAGAATCTATTGACTCCTTCAAGCATGTTCCACTGGTTTGCTTCTTTACAGTTAAGAAAAGGTGGCCTTCCCCCCCCCCCCCCCCCCACACTTTTTTTTTTTTCATTTAGTTTTCTTGACCTCAGTTTTTTTTCCTAGTTTTTGTTATGTCTCTGTTAGATTAGAGAGCCCTTGTATTTTCTCCCTGTGAAGATACTTACATGCGGTAATCAAGTCACCTCTCAATCTTTTTGATAGCTACACAGATTGAGCTCTTTAAGTCACTTACGGCAAGGGTCGAGAGCACTGCTGCTAGCTCAAGTATTCAAGCCTGTTGTGGTCAAAAATTATTAATTAATGTCATTAGAAATGGACTTTTTTTTTTCTTTCTTTTTGAGTTAGCATCACAAACAACTCTCAGCTGATGAGTTTAATAGTGTGGACTGAAATACCTGTAAGCCGGTTATCTATAATGATGCATGAAGACAGCAGATGCCACTTCTTCACTTTCAAGTGGGCTGCATAGAGGAAAGGGATTTAGTGAAAAGAATGAGAATTAGAAGCTCTACAGTGTCATTCTTCTTCTTCTTCTTCTTTTTTTTTCTTCTTTTAATTCAAATGCTGTGTTCTGTTCTAATATTTCCTGTTCTCCTTAATTTTTAATGCTGTTTTCTGATAAGACCAAACTGATGGTATAATTACTAGGTAAAAATTGTAGGTATCAAGCACCTTCTTCAAATAACCTCCTCTCAGTTTCCTTGCAAGTTGGAATATATTTAATATTGACAAGTTGTTCAGATTTTCATGTTTATGCAGTTCTACAAAATAAATAAATAGATAAATAAATAAATCAATAATTCTGTGGTAAAACATCCAAGGCCATATTCCACTGTAATGTGTTTTGTTTGATTTTATTTCTACAGTAATTAGCAAACTACCCTTAAGCTATCATTCATCACGAGCAAATCCTAGAGGAATTTATTTCTATTTGCAGTCTGGAAGCAAGGCTGAATTATTATTTTCCTTAGTTTTGGCTCTGTGACTACCTTAAAGCAGAAACTAACCCACCTATGGTCAATCTGCCACAGTGGTTATGATTAACATCTTGTGGAAATACAGAAAGTCGGACTTGAGCCTGTTTGTGCTGCACAGTTCTCTCTTCCATGTTGAATATATTCATGTAGAGTCTGTGATATGGGAACAACTGTTCACATTGAAGCATGTTGATTCCCTAGTTCTAATCACTTGAGTTCACAGAGTCAAAATTTGTACCGTTACCGGGCTCATATCTGGAAGAATTCTCTTTTTGCTCAGGTCCATTGTTACTATCTGTCAGCACTAACCTCTTCATTGTCAGTGTTGTCAAATCTGACAACATCCAAAGCAGGGAAAGAAGTGGACAAAGCAGAATTTGAATGAAATGTCTTCAAATTCACTGTTGGTTACTCATCACATTGTCAGTTACTCATCACATTCAGTATTTCAGGCTCATTTGTGACAAGGTTTCCATTCATATTGGAAATACATTGAAAACAGAAACTTTTGAATGATTGTATGGCTTAAGTGCAGTTCTGCCTAATGCAGAACATGGTCTGTGTGGATATGCTACACACAGCTTTATTCTGCATACGTGTGGTAATAACATGCAGCAAAATTCTGGGCAGGATTACAGTATCAAACTGTGCTGATGATATTCACTTGCTTTTTAGCTGACTGCCCTGCAGGGGTGCAGTGGGATGTTGAAAACACTCTATGTTTTATTGCTAAGATCAAATTCAAACCAGAATTAAGATTAATAATGAACTGTAGATTGTGGTGACTTAATGATAAAGAATAAATTTTTACTCTCAAATGAGTTTGACTTGGAGAGGATGAAATTTTAATGCTATTTTCATCATCTAAGTTACATGAACTAGAGACTGACCTGTGTGTGCTTTTGTGTGTTCATGTTGAGATAGCTTTTCACCCTGTGAGTTGAGAGCAGAGTTGTGTGCTGAAGACATAGTGTTCACCTGGAGCTGTCATTGGCTCAGCCACATGGCTGCTGGGAGGTAGGGTGCTGGGATGGTTCTGTCTTCTGCATGGAAGACCTCTCCCAACAGGCCAGCTCTGAATTTGTTGCTCTCACAAATGTGATAGTGTATATTAGTTGTACTCTCTTTATAAAATAAAAAACTCAACCTAGTGCTTGCTACATTCTATGGTCTTATTTTGGAATCTTGGTTAAAGTTGCTGATGATGGAATGCTGTGATTAAGAAGCCTTATTCTTCCCTTTCTTTCTTTCTTTCTTTCTTTCTTTCTTTCTTTCTTTCTTTCTTTCTTTCTTTTTCTTTCTTTCGTTCTCTTTTTCTTTCGTTCTCTTTTTCTTTCTTTCTTTCTTTCTTTCTTTCTTTCTTTCTTTCTTTCTTTCTTTCTTTTTCTTTCTTTCTTTTTCTTTTTCTTTTTCTTTCTTTCTTTCCTTTCTTTTTCTTTCTTTCTTTCTTTCTTTCTTTCTTTCTTTCTTTCTTTCTTTCTTTCTTTCTTTCTTTCTTTTTCTTTCTTTCGTTCTCTTTTTCTTTCTTTCTTTCTTTCTTTCTTTGTCTTTCTTTCTTTCTTTTCTTTCTTTTTTTCTTTCTTTCTTTCTTTCTTTCTTTCTTTCTTTCTTTCTTTCTTTCTTTCTTTCTTTCTTTCTTTTCTTTCTTTTTCTTTCTTTCTTTCTTTCTTTCTTTCTTTCTTTCTTTCTTTCTTTCTTTCTTTCTCTCTCTCTCTCTCTCTCTCTTTCCCTCTCTTTTTCTCTCTCTCTCTCTCTCTTTCTCTCTTTCTCTTTCTTTCTTTCTTTCTTTCTTTCTTTCTTTCTTTCTTTCTTTCTTTCTTTCTTTCTTTCTCTCTGACTATGCAAGTATAACATTGTTAATGCATCATCAATAAACTATATCTGTGTTTCATTTTGGTCTGCAGAGACAGATAAGTATGTGAGCAAAGTGCACCCTAAAGATACAAAATTCACACAAAAATAGAAAAGCAATACTTTGTGTTACCATTAAAAATGATGCCTATGACTAGTCAAAATATTATTATTCTTTTGTAACTGGTTCTATGCTTTCTGAACATTTGGGATTTCCACAACTGATCCTATAACGGTTTCTAGTTGAACCAAACAGAAACGCTTTTATGGAGCGTGACACTTATTTCAGTTCTTTGTTACAGTATTTTGAGTTTTCTTGGAGTTTCTCTGATATTGTGCAGAATTCTTTCAGGGGCAAATCATTCATCACTGAAAAACTGAAGTAATTAATTTCGCTCTCTCCCACACCCCCCTAAATCTATTAAGTATGCTTTCTTGATGTTTTGAACTTTCTTCTTTAGTCTATCATGTTGATATTCTGTATGAAGATTGAAATAGTCTCAGGAGTCTTTGTGTCTTCAAATCACTATTGAAATAATGGTGATACGTATTCTGTTCCTAAGCTAGGCTTTAGTGTCTGTGCACAGATACAAAGAATGAGACATGATATGTTTATTTTTCCCTTGAAGGAAAATATTTCTGGATAGTTCATAAGCCAGAGACAGGTATGTGGCAAAAAAAATATATGAAGAGATCTTTGTGATAAATGGTTTCACTTTGTTTCAGAACGTACGATGCTGAATTTATTGGTGAAGTAGGACTATGTTTTACTTGCATACTTAAAAATGGGTGAGGCAACGGGTTAATAGAACGAAGTGGGAGGGTCAAGTCTGCCTTCTGCAATGACTGTTCCAAAAAGACATAGTATTTGATCTGGTGAAGTGCTTTTCTCAGACACACAGACAGATAGTTCATGTTATAAATGATTTCACAGGACACAATACTCTCCTTCCCAGAGAAAGGAAGTACATTTCATGTTTTCTTTTAGTTTTAGTGTAGAAGGAATGATTTAGTCAGTAGAGGCATCTAACAAAAATGAGGAGGTTATAAGGGGGTGAGAAACCAAGGTCTGTGAACAACCATGGGAGAAAAATCCTATAAGTGCTCAAGCAGAAAACAGATTTTAAGCAGACTCTCAACTGAGCAAAGGGGAAAAAAAAAAAGTGAAAAAAATGAGGGCTGAGCAAAAATCTCTCTTTAATGGCGCTGGAAACATCTACCAAAAAACTGCAGTCTGTTCACATGCAGTTGACATGTGACTCCAGCAAAAGGTAGAATCTACAGTATTTAATTACTCTCCAGAGGAGTCTAGGCAAGACACTGTTAAGAGTACCAAGGAAGAGTAGTCCAGGCCAGAAACAATCCCCGTCATTAAACTTTCCCAAAAGACTGATACTGGTGGACAGTTTTGGTTACCATTTTTTGTATTTGTTGTCAGTTGTCTACAGGATTTGTACTTTCTATCAAACTTCAGCCTCAGTAAAAGCCCTGTCTTGCTTAATATCTGCATTAATAACATCTTCTTACCCCACCTTACCTGGCACAACTTGCCAAGAGGATTTATAGGTTGTAAATGGGAAATTAAGAATCTTCAAGGTTTGTCCCCATGGTACCACTAAGGCAGAGATGTGTTTTGTTCATATTTGAATTTGATTCAGGTTATACAGGAAGCTTATGATTTTACCCACTGTTTTCCAGAGCTAAGTATGGGTTTGTTCTCAGCAAGAAACTTCATATACTGCAAGACAGTCATCTTACAAACTGATGACAGCCAGGTCTTCTCTTTTACTTTCTAAGTCTGTCTGTGCTTTAGCAATCTTCTAGCCATAGGGCTGCATCTTTATTTCTTGTTAGGGATGGGGTCTAGGCTGCAGTGTGGGGGTTGTCTTACTTTCTTTCAGGTTGATTCAGAAGAACTAGTGGGAATGGGGAAATCTAAACTAGTGATAGAAGGAGTTTCTTTGGGTACATTGCCAAATGGAGCCACAAATGCCGAATGTGTGCTTTCTGAATGAAGCAAGCTGCCCTCTATTGGCCAGAAGATAAAATTTGGCTCTTTTCCTTTCCTGCTCATTGTAGATGAGGTATTAAGTGCTAGAATCTCACGTTGTCTCTGTCAGAAAAAAAGCAGATATGTATGTTTTTATAGGCTACTACGCTGAGAACCGATATGAAATTTGACAAAAGATAAATAAACATGAAGATGCCACTTTCACACCATTTAAAATATTTCTCTGATATTTCAGCCTTGTTGAAAGGGTGATAAAATAAAACAAACAAACAAACAAACAAGCACACACACACACACACACACCCCACCGCTGGCACAAAAACCAACCAACCAACCAAAAAACAACCACAAAGCCAAACAAAACAACCAAGCGACCAACTAACCAACAAAAAAACTAACACAAAAGAATCTGAATTTTCATTTGTCCCTTCCAACCCCCAAAAATCTGTGATTCTGTGATTTAGGAGGAACTTTTATTCCAAGAACTTCTGTATTATTTTTTTATCAATGTGGATAGGAATCCAGGAACAAGACCAAAACTTAGAGAATAAATAGGGTGTTGGGCCCATAAACACATACAATTATGTGAGCATTGCTGGTGGTGATTATGCAGGTAAATTTAAACACAAAACAAAGACAGTGACATCAGAAACTGGGACTTTTTAATGTTTTGAACTGTCTTTCATTGATTTATCATGTTTTTCACTTCACATAGCCTTCTTTTGAGCAAAACTCCCTGCTAACTCCATATTTAGGTGACAGCAGCACCCCTGAATACAGCAGCTACTGGTACCTCTGAAAGTGCTGTGTGAAATCTTCATGTTTATTGATCTTTGTGGAGGCAGCTACAACTTACAGCAGTTTACAGAGCCTTGCTAAGCAAGCAGAAGCGCTAGACTCAATATTTGTGTGAGTGACGTGTTCCAAGTCCTGTCAATATTACTATTTGATTGAGCTTTATGCTCTTACACACTCTCTTCTTCAATTCAAATTTTAGTGTGGTATACTGGTTATACCTAGGCACCAAAGTGAGTGAATAACTGAATCACATTGTCATGTCCAAAGGCATAATATTCCTACATTATTCCATTGTTCCTCATTTTCTTCACATCATTTGAGGTAATCTTTGCAGTAGGAAAAGATCAGTTCAAGTATGCTTCTATCTGTACCTGCCTGTACTTTTCTGGATGACAGACAATAACAAAACACCTTAGATTTAGCAAGAGAATTCTGGGGTTTTACCACTGCTCTGGATGTTTAAGAAATCTCTTTAGGACTCCAAAGAGATTCAATATGCCCCCTACTTAATCCAAGGCAAAAGGCATATTTTTAAAATAAAGGAGAAATGCTTCAGCAGCATTTATGTATTTATTTATTTATTTATTTGCTCAAAAAGGTCATCCTACTGGGCACCTACATTTGCTTACCTGTAAGTAACTGCCTGGGATGCTTTTGTGGCTGTTACATTTCTGTGTTTTTGTTGTTGTTGTTTGGTTGGTTTTGTCTGTTTTGCTTTATATTTGGTGTTAAGTTTTTTTTTTTTTTTTCCCCAATCCTAAAATCTCCTTTCAAACTCATATTGGCCAGAAAAGTGATGAGGGAGCTGGGAAAGGTACAGAAGATTTATAATTAGAGGTGACCTCAGTTTTTATCAACAAATGTCATGTTTCAAATGTGTAACATGTAGATCTCCCCATTTATTTTATTTTATTTTATTTTATTTTATTTTATTTATTTTATTTTATTTTATTTTATTTTATTTTATTTATTTTATTTTATTTTATTTTATTTTATTTTATTTTATTTTATATTTTATTTTATTTTATTTTTTATGCACCTAAATTACTTGCAGGTATTGCACAGTTGGAAATAACTGTTGCTATAGAAGCACTGGACCTGCTGACAGTGCTGGCAGCAGGAACAGCAGCAACAGCAGAAGGTACATGATTATCTCACAGGTTTAAGAATGAGAGTTTGCATTTTATATCCTATTGCTTCTCATTGCATTGGGAAAACACTGGTTTATTTGGGAAGGGAAGGGAAGGGAAGGGAAGGGAAGGGAAGGGAAGGGAAGGGAAGGGAAAAAGAAAAAAGGAAAAAGGAAAAAGGAAAAAGGAAAAAGGAAAAAGGGAAAAGGGAAAAGGGAAAAGGGAAAAGGAAAAAGGAAAAAGGAAAAAGGAAAAAGGAAAAAGGAAAAAGGAAAAAGGAAAGGAAAAATCAGTCATTTATTACTGTTATTTTTGGTTTTACAAATTTGGGTTGAACTCAGCTAAGGTGTATCAAATTAGCTGAATTTGCACATGACAACAGGGAGTTGTTCATAATGGTCTGGGTTGTCTCATAATTATTTACAAACAGCTATGAAATAATTTTGATAAAGATGAAAGTCAAGCAGTCCCAGAAACAACAGAAAAAGGCACTGGCTATGGTGGGAATGTGCAGGAAAAAAAAGGAAGAAAGAAATCTTTACAATAGGAAGAACTACTTTCAGCTGTAAAGGACATTGGATGGCTCTGTGCATGTACAAGAACTTTCATAAAATTTCTCGATTTTATAGTCCTATGCCATGCCTCTGAATGATGTCTCTCATGTAGGAGAATTCAGTGCTCAATAACTTTAAATGCTCCTCCTCAACAGAGGAGTATTTGCTTGTCAGCAGGGATGGGTGGCAAAAATATTCTAGATAAAATGAAATACTGTGTTTCTTTTCCTGATTTCAAAACACAGTTCAGGGAAAGTGCTCTCTGCTGTCCCACCTGGGAGAGGTTCTGGTTTCTTCTGTGTTGCAGAAAGGTGAAACTTTGTTGTTGACTTTACTTCCTGGCTGTTTGTCACTCCTCTTCTGCACTGCTGCACCTAGCAAACCACTTCTCTGTTCCACTTCCCTGACCCATTTCCTAAGGCTGAGCTCTGCACACTAGGCAGGATCTCTGTGTAACACTGTTCAGACTTTTCTTCCTACAGGATGTGAGCAAGACAGGACAGCAGGAAGGACTGTCCTGTCTTCTGCTGTCCAGATTTGTAGGACTTTTCCTTGTTTCTCTCCTCCACAGATAGGGAGGAGTCCCAGCCCAAGAGCAATCTGTGTGCACTCCCAGTTTTAGGGCACTGTACACAGCAGGAGAAAGCAATGAGCGCTTAGCTAGAGTAGTGAGGAATTCACACTTCCACAGATTAGTCTGTTCCTAATTTCTGACTCAAAAATAATGTTTGAGAGGATCCAAAGTGCTGAACATTTGCTCTTTATTAGTTTCAAACAGTGAAGCATTAGTGTCAGTCAGAAACTCCCTCCCCCCCCCCCCCCCCCCCCCCCCCCTTTAGTAACCATATTGTGAGAAAGGAGGTACTGTGAAAGAAGAGTCTGAAAAAAAGTCCATCCAGAGAAATAACCCCGGTGTAAGCTCAGTGTGAGAAGATAGTGATCCTTGTGTTTTATGAACTCCTAACATCAAGCGATCTGTGGCCCAGAAAATTTCCAAGCAAGAGGTGATGGCTTCATATTTAGTAGCCCCAGCCTGAGTATTCTTCCATGAAGTTCTCCAGATGATTTACAGACCTATCTACATGTACAAATCTACAAAGCTGAAAGCAGGTCCAGGGCTTCTATATGCATTTTGGGATAAAATGGTGCCTCCTGTCTGTTTGAGCTTGCTGTCTGCTATTTGCATTCCATGTCTCTTTGTTTTTGTGGCAGAAGAGACAGAAAATGTCCTTGTGATGTAAATCATGTCTGCGGTGAATTGCATACCAAAGAGAAAGCAAAAGATAAGGATCTAAGGGTTTTCTGTGGTGGAAGAGGATATAATACTTGTGTGTATCTTAACTGCGTATACACTTTGTATATGTGCACATATCTGAACTGTATGTATCTGAACTGTGATGGACTTTGCCAATACAAAGTAACCTTGAAAGTGGATCCAAATAAATCTAACCCCTGTCTTTCAGAACACTTTAATCTTGGATCCTGACAAATATTGCCACATGTAGCTCTGTCTAAATAAAGTGTGAAAGAAAAGCTACCAAGGTTTAGCAAACCCTTTTCCATACATGAAAACCTAATAAAGCTTTGTATAGAAAAATGCTTTAAGGTATTTTAGTTTCATTGTGTGAGAGGATTGCAAGGGTTAAATGGCAATTTTCTGCCTTGTGAAAGTATTTTTCATTAGAGGAAAAGACATACAGCATCAAATCAATTTTTCTCAATTTCATTCATTTTTTTCCTTTTTATTTTTTTCCTTGTTTGAACCCATCTGAACAAGGACTCATTGTTGTTAATGTGATTTTCTTTCTCTTTAGTGTCACCACTTTGATAACAGCAACAACAAAAAGTGGAGCCAAACGGGAAAATCTTATTCTAGTGGAGGATATCTTTAATGTAAATAATCTGCTTGAAAAGATTATATATGTCTTTCTCAAACTGTCAGAAACACTGTAAGCATTTCCAATATTATCCCATGCAGTTAACAGAATGCCTAAGAAAAGAATGAATTTATTTAAAAAAACATTTGCTAAAGCAGACACTTCCCCTCCCCCCCCCAAACTTACACATAATAATAAGAATGAAGCATCTAAGTGAATAGTACACAGCTCATTAGAAATAATAAATTCCCAGGAACCCTGAAGGTAAAATACAATAGAATGTAGCCTATTTAAAACCCCTTTCAATGAATATGACTTCTGCATACTAAAGCAAATCATATTTCCTATCACAATGGATTATTTGAAATGACTCATTTGTTACTATTTAATGTTCTTATTATACAAGCTGCATTTTCCATTGCACTTTCTTTAAGAAATCATATTTTTGTAAATGTGGTTTACCAAGGAGTGCATTTTAAAAATGAATCATCAGGCAGTAGTGAGGCTTCCCTATTGCTTATTGAACTTATAAATATTTGGTGATGTATTTAAAGTATAAAGTCTCCCTGAAGTATGCTGTAGCTACTTACAACTGCTATGTTAAAAGACAAGTGTTTCACAGTTATGTACAGAAGACATCTGCAGAGGACTCTGCAGAAAAATACTGACTCACCAATATGCCAATACTTAACAGAAATGGTACAATTTTACAGGATATTTTCTTTTTCACATTTATTCTGCATAATTTTCTTTAGTTTCATTTTAAAGTCACTATTTTCAAGTCAGAGGACTTAGAAAAGGAAATGACTCAAAGTCAAAGAACGACATTTTCATTTCAAATCAGGTGAATCAGGAGGTGAATCTTGTAATTGGTCTAGAGCATGGATGGAGAATTTCTGCATGTCCATCATGACATCTATAAATCATGACCTTGTTTGAAAAGTGAAGTACTTGGTTAATCAGTAGTTTACATCCAGTTCAGGATTCTTATTCCTGCTGTATTGATGGCAAGATCTCAGCAAAACAGCTGTGGCTTTTCTTTAATGTTGTCAGCCAGAAATGTCTAGAGGTGTTTAAAGACACAGTTCCCACTGACAGGTAGGCAAGCAGTGCAAGGTAAGAGAGGAAGGCAGAGGTCATCACTTTGAAAACTGTTCTCCAGGTTCTGTGCAGTAGCCAATGTGCCAGATGAAGTGTGTATTTGCTGTTCATTTTATCTGCAGTTCTCAGACTTGTCTACATCACATGAGGCATGAGTGTGAGCTTGTGACACATTTGAGAAGACTTTTAAGTAAGCAAGCACTATGTGCTGTGTGGCCAAATTTTGACGACAGTTCTGCCATTTTACTTAAAGACAAATGATGCTACTTTTCTGTGTTTCATTATCTACATAGGAAACCACCCTTGATCATCCAGAAGTTGAGATGCATAGGAATAACAGACTTAATATTTTTGGAGTATTTCATGGCATTTGCATTCCTGTATTTACATTTCATCTCTCTTTTGTTCACCTACTGAATAACTCAGACCTACAGAAAAAAGTTTTGGACTAATGAACATATATTCTCAGATTTAGACTCAAAAATTATGGGATAAAACTGGAATTTAATGAGAAGACATACCATTCATTAACTTTGCTGGTAGTCCGGCAATCTTACTGAGTGCCTAGATGTCCTGCCTGGGCAGAAGCATTTTTCATGAATTTTGAACATTTTCCTGGCAAGAAGGGTGTGACCTTTCTCTTTTACCATTATTGAAGTCTTAGTCATTTGCAGGTTGAATTACTTCAGTGAGTTCTAGAAAGTGTTATGATCTTAAACAGACAAAGAGAATAAGTACTTTCACCTATTGTAGAAGGGACTGCACACTTCAGCAAAGGTTGCAGATGGTTCTTAGGTAGAAACAAAAGTGTTTTATCTTTAAGGTCCTATCTTTTTTAGTTAGAGGTACCTCAGACACCTTTTCTTTCTTTCAACTATTAAACAGTCATCACAGCTATTTTGAGATGAAAACAGAGGATAATTGTTGATGATGGATTCTTGGTTTTCCTATGTGCTTTCCTTAAATTTTGCTTATCAGAGATTACAATAACTGATTTTCACAATTTTATATGCTGCTCTAGGTAAGAAGTTTGAGTGGACTGTATGGTAGAACACTAAGAGAAGAATTGCTTTAAATTTGAAGAAAGATACCATTTCAATATGTATATTTTAATACTATGCTTCCATATTTTATGTATATGCAGAACTTAATAATTAATGCTTGAAATGCTTTGACTTAGATACAGTTTCTTGAAAACCACTGTTATTCTGTAACAATGGTGAACTGGCTGTCCGCAAGAACTCTGGTGTCTAGTTTCTTTGCAGAAAAGGCAAGTATTTTATGGTCTTTGCTGTTCTTCCCCACCAGCAAGCCAAACATGAGGTTGAACATTCTCTCAGGTGGTAGCACTTTCTATGTTCCCTCTCTGAGCTTGGCTTTTTCTTTTTATGATATGAGAAAAAGTGTCTGTCTCTGGCAATAATAATATTTAGAAGAAAATACCTTTTCATGAGGCACTAAGTTAAGTCCCAAAAAGGTCATGCTGACAGTCAAGATTGTTGGCCACTACCCAGCCACTAGTAATGGGGATTTAAAAGTTGTATGTTTTATTTGTTCCTGGAAAATAGGTAGTGATTGCCAGCATTTTAAAATTTTCTTTCTTGTTAGTTATAATCTATGCAAGATTGTAGTAATATTATGAATTTTAAAGAAAATTTTTCAGGAGAATAAAAGCTGAGGGAATAGTGGAGATTATTTATTTATTTATTATTACTTAGAGAGTAATTTTACCCTCACTTTATTATGGGAACAGTGGAAATATTCAAACAAAAGAAAAGATTGAAATAATGTCTTAAAAAAGGAGTGAGAAAGAAACATTATGGAAATTATCTGTTTTCAGTTATATTTATTGTTTGCAATTATTATTTATGTGCTAAGTACATTCCTAGGTAGTTACTATCCTTATCTAGGAAGCCTGTGGGCTATGCAGTAAATGTAATTTATTAGGCATCACTCACATCTTTAATACTTCAAATCTCTGGATACCATAAAAGTGTTGCTATTTGAGCATTAATTTTGTCTTTTAAAAAAAAATAAATTATTGTATTTCAGTTGAAAATATGTGTGAGATCTTCCCCAGTGAACAGTCTGTGTATGATATGGCTAAAACAACTAAAATTCATGACCATGTATTACAATCTTTTGTAACGTATATGTTAATACTGGAAGTTCTTGTTCTTTTCCCTACCCCAAGGGTAGTCCCATGACACTTGAAGATGACACATCTGGCCAAGTGGAAGGGAGGGTGTGTGCATTTTCTGTGTGCCTGTATTCTATGTGGAAAACATTATCTGCAGTCTTTCCATAAGGGAACTTCTACTTTATGTGTATATCCATGCCACACGGTGGAACTGGCTGATTGGTAGGAGACCTACAAGTTGTCAGGCTACTCCCAGTGCAACAGGCAGGATAGCAGTGTAAACACGGTACTCTACCCAAGATAATAAGCTTTGTGCTGGGTTAGAGGACCTGCATAACTCATTTGTGACTCCCTGTTCGTGACTAATGTGGTCATTATTTTCACACCACACTGCATACTACTGCACCGTAACATATAAATCTGGGCATCTCTAACTAGTATATGTATATATTCAGAAATTTACTGACCACACAGAGAGGGAGGGTAGAGTGGTTGTAGATGTCTGCTCCATTTTACTACAACAGGGCACAGTTTAGTCTTTAGGAATTGTACATGCTGAGGTGGGTGGAAGGTAACCCCAACACATAGCTTTGCCATTGCTTTCATGCAATATGTGCGTGGGCTAAAAGTGTTTGAACTGATGAACTCTAGTCATCTCCTTGGAGCTGCCTGTCCCTGCTAGAGCTTTTTTTATAAAAGGGATTTGGGACCAGAATATTTATTAAATATGTAATTAACTGAAATGTTATTAGAGTATAATGAGTAACTGCAACGTAACTTTAAGCTTCCACCCCAGTCACTCCTTCATCAGTGTGGGAGATACAAATTGGGATAAGGAGTTGTGTGAGTTTTGTCAGCAAGACTAGCTGTGACTTTTAAATATATTGCCTAACACCCTAAGGGGAGCCTATAAAATCTTGAACGTGAAATCATTACACTGTTTTGTCATGCCCAAATGACAATAACAACCATGAAACCTTTTCTGTAAAATGGCTTTATATAGGCTAACTTGATTTGCAATGATTTAAATACTGAAACAAATTCCATTTTTTTCCCATCTTGCGTTTAAACAAAATGACAGCATATTGGCACTGTCACTGCATCATCTTACTATAAATCAGCAGAAATGAACAATCTGTCAAGTTCTTTCTCTGTGCTCTTTTTAGTCTTGTACAATATGTGTATCTCCAGATGAAGAAATCATAAATACTTCTGTGTTCCCTCCCTGTTTGCCTGTTTTTAATGTTCTTGCTATAGCTGAATCTCTAGATAGAAACCTAGAAAACCCTCATGGAAAGATGAGTGGGCTTACCGGTGAAGAAAAAAAATGGAAAAGTAAAGCAGTAATTGTAATGCTCATCTGTCAGTATTGGTAATGAACAAGTATCATGTAACTGGACTGGAGATAATTCCTAGAAGCAATAATGTTATAAAATTCAGCTCACACTACTTCTAGACACAAAACAGTTCTTCATGGGGTGAACATTGGCCAGCCTTGCAAATAAAGAATAAGACTCCTCTCCAAATATTCCTGTTATTCTCAACAGAGAATGTGCAGAAAGAAATGAGCTAAGGGCTTGTGCCAAGAATCTAGTTAACTGAGAAAATATGATTTGGTCAAAAAGCTTGCTTATAAATCGAATTTAAATATAGTTTTACCTGGGCTGTTTAGATTTACTTAATTACTCAGGCTGATTTAGATACAGATGAGTCAAAGATGACTTGAATAGCATTCAATAGCATATAAACCTACGTATTGATGAATTGTTTCTATTAATAAATGTATACACATTATTGTTTTCTGTGATAATATTTGCATATCATACAATTCTTTAAATAGAAGAGGTGTCATACTGAATTACATATACATGCATATAAGCATTTATACAATCTCTATTTAAAATTGACTGAGAAATCTTGTTTGAAGCAGTCTATCATATCTACAGTATTAATCTTTTCTACTGCCTTTGTTGAGATCTTCACAATGTGACTCTAAGGTGGCTGTTCAGATAATCATGAGAATAAAGCCTCATGCTTGTTCTTCTTGTTCTTCTTGTTGTTCTTGTTCTTGTTCTTGTTCTTCTTCTTCTTCTTCTTCTTCTTCTTCTTCTTCTTCTTCTTCTTCTTCTTCTTCTTCTTCTTCTTCTTCTTCTTCCTCTTCTTCTTCTTCTTCTTCTTCTTCCTCTTCTTCTTCTTCTTCCTCTTCTTCTTCTTCTTCTTTTTACTCTTCTTCTTCTTCTTTTTACTCTTCTTCTTCTTCTTTTTACTCTTCTTCTTCTAAGTCCAGTGGAGATGAATAACATGTATGAAGTAGTCAAGGTGGTTATTATTTCTGATTTCAAATGGGAGTACAAAACTGATCTAGACTGTGTCTGTACTAGTATGAAAATAGTAGAATACATGTAAGCATGTTATGAGAAGGTAAGGACAGCACAGAGAGAAAATGAGAGATTTTGGAATTGATTTTAGCATTTCATCTCAACAGGGTGCTCTTCCAAAATATGTTTGAAGTAATCACACCATCATGTCTGAGTCTTTGCCTTTTTTGTTTATTATTTATTCTCAGATAATTGGAGCGTATGGTTCTTAACATACTTTTACCTTATGTGTTACACTTCCCACTGTCACCCTTTGCTACACGCTAAGCCTACAAGGTAGCACAGCTGAAATAATTGTTCTCTATGGAGTTGTGTAGTTGTAGAGGGTTATCCTGTGAATCTGGTGGAGAAGTGGGAGGAGAGGGTATATAGTCTCAGGAGAGTGTAAGAAGAGGAGTTGAAAAAAAATATATATATATATACAACAGAAACTACACATCCTGTAAAAAAACAAACAAACAAAAACCAAAGCAACACTTAAGGACAGAGCATGCACAATGTTATAGAATTATTCATAACTGGCTGTGTTCCAATAACATTTCTCACTAAGTTGTTACTTATGGTTAAACCTCACCCTTTCTTTTTCCTCTCCCTATTCCTCTCCCCTTCTTTCTCTGTTCCTCTTTCCTTAGTTCTTCTTCTCCTTTTCCATTCAGCCCTTCCATTTCCCTTTTCCCATACCAAAATGCTTTTTCTCCTCTCAAGTATGTAAACAAATTCAAATTACATGAAATCCCCAGTAGAGTTGACAGCCTGTGATGGCAAAATAGTGAAAGGAATTTGCGCATAGGCTAGTGACTGACATCAGTCCCATGTCATACCAAATGGGTCAATGACTAATACCTTATGGAATTCATAGAGGAAAAGCTGCAAGGGTACTTAGAGTAGTGGCAAGTGCTCAGTATATTATGCAACTTTTAAGAGAAAAAAACAATACAGGAATGTACAAAATGACTAAGCATTAAGCTAGTCCTACAAAGATCTTGACTGCCATGCAACACACTTTCCAAATACTTGGGAGGCACAGAGAAAGGTTTATTAATGGCTCATCATCCTGCCAACACTGCCTCCACTTCTCATATGTAAACATTACTCTTCAGGGAGGGGGTGGGTAGGATTTCCAATCCACCAGAAAAGCCATGAAAATGACAGTATTTTCCAGAGCAACTGAAATATTACCAAGCAAGACAATGATTGATGGTGTCTTTAACAGTCTAAGAACACTGCCTGCCTTCCTTAAAAACATGTTGTATGTAGCTGAAGAAGAAAAAGCTGCTAAAAGAGATATAGCACTCAAAAAAATGTTGCTTACAGTATTCAGTTGATATTCTTCATTATAATTTTTACAAACCACTTTTTTCATTTCTGTTTTTTTTATTTTCATATCATTATGCTATTGTCAGGAAGCAAAATTACTGATTTGTAATGTATGTGACACAATAAACTAGGTACATTAATGCTGGTGACAGAAGCACTTTTAAAATGTTTCAGCATTCTGAGAGTTACAAAGATGTTGCCAAAGTTGACAACAAACTGATTTTCTGTCAATACAATAAAAAGAAGATAGCCTATACTTTTCTTCTGTGTCTGATCAGCTCCGGAGAGCAGAGACATGCAAATAGGATAATGTATGTGGATGACTGTGCAAAGAGCTGTGCACCATTAAAACTAATTTATGATCTTGAAATTAGAAATTAATAGAAAACAAATGGTATGTGGCTTTCCTGCTTGTTTCTGTAGAGGGTTAAATTTCCTTGGCAGAAAGGAGAATGTTAGGGAGGAAAAACAGGAAGTATGGCATAGATTAATTTATTTTCTCGGTCCTAGTGATGCTGTATTACTTGCTAATGAATATTTTTGACAAAAAAATATGTTTCATAGCAAATTTTACTTTAACCCTTTCTGAGATAGATGGCTGGGAAGTCAAGAACCAAATATATTGTCTATCAAGGAATATTTTTAAAATGTGTAAACTTTTTGCAAAGTTATTCCAAGTGGTAAAAATATTTTAGTGAGACACAGTTGAGATTGTCTCTGGAATCACAGAATGGTTGAGGTTTGAAGGGACCTCTGGAGGTCATCTGTTCAACCCCTCTTGCTTATGCAGGGACACCTACAGAAGGTTGCATAGGATCATGTAGAGATGACTTTTGAAGATCTCCAAGAAAAGAGACTCCATAGTCTCTCTGGGTGATTTGTTCCATTGCTCAGTTATCTATATGCTAAGAAAGTATTTCCTGATGTTCAAAAGACCTCTTATGTGTTTTAGTTTTTGCCTGCTGCCTCTGGGTACCATTGAAAAGAGACTGACTGGCTCTATCTTATTTGCACCTTCTCCAGGATAAACAGCCCAGATATTTCAGCTTTTTTTCTTCATATAAGAGATGTTCCAGTACCTTAATCATCTTTTTGGTGCTACACTGGACTTCCTCCAGTAGCTCCAAGTCTCTCTTGCACTGAGGAGCCCAGCACTGGGCCCTGCAATCCAGGTGTGACCTCAATAGCGCTGAATAGAGGGGAAGGATTACCTTCCTCAACCTGCTGGCAACACCTCCTAAAACAGCCCAGATTTCTGTTGGCTTTCTTTGCTACAAGGGCACACTGCTAAATCATGTTCAACCTGGTGTCCACCAGAACCCACAGGTCCTTTTATACCAGGTTTCTTTCCATCTAGTATGCTCCCAGAACTTGCTGGAGCTAGGGGTTTTTATTCCCCAAGTGCAGGACTTTGCACTTTTCCTTATTGAACTTCATGAAGTTCTTATGAGGCCATTGGCAGCTCAGCCCCCTGGTATACCCACCACTCTTCCAATTTTGTGTTATCAGCAACTGTTATCATTGTGTTCAGCAAGTTTTCAATTGACTAATTCTGCTAATCCAGCCTATATCAACAGCTTTGTTATGAGGATCTTACAGACATTGTTGAAAGCCTTACTGAAGACAAGATTGATGGTTCAGATTCATCCTGGGGGGGATGAATATTAATGGCAGCTTAAGTGGTGAGGACTCAGCTATGGTATTGATAACTAGGAGCTGTGCAGCAACATGTTCCTTTTCACTGCAGAGTGGGAAGCCCTGATCTCCTTGGCTGTGCCAGCCAAGGACATATGTGGAATGGTAGGGAGTACAGCCTCCAAAGCTCTGTTGTGTTAATCCACCCCAGAAAAGCACCTCTGTCTGCTGCTCAGGACTTAAACTTGGGAGTTGCTGAATGTACATCTTCTTGGCAGCCAGCACAGTAGTGCCTGAGCAATGTTAGTCCTGATTTATAAGGACTATAAAAGCAAAATAAAAGTAATCCCCGAGATAGCAGTAATGAAGAGACAGCTCCTAAAACCAAATACTTCTTCTCATCTACTGCATTTTATCATCCTTTTAAAACAATTACAAATCAACAACATTTCTGTTTCTTTTCCTTCTCCTTTTCCTTATCCCTTCTTTATGCTGTCTTTCTCTCTATTATATATTTATTAACTTTCCTCTTTTTATTCCTTCATGAGAGTATTTTTTTCCATGGTCTTTTAGACTATAAATTTTCCCCTATTCCGTTTAACCTTTATGTAGAGCTCACCGTTTTATTAAGGCTTGAGTTTTCTCAGTCCCTACACCACTGTAAATCATAAGTCATTCCTTTGGAGTCAATGAACTGACACTACTGTAGAACAGATTCAACTGGGAGCATCAGAGATCCTAATATTTACAATGGACCTCTGATAAAAGTTTAGCCTTTGAATATTCATTGATTCAGGAGTTTAATAAGATTGAAAAAGATTAAGACAGTAGGGTTGTCAGAGTGACATTAGGATAATTCATTTAAAATGAAGAGAGTTAAATAGACTAACCCCAGAAAACACCAGATAAACAACAGGAAAAGAAAAAAAATGAAAAGAGTCAACAAATATTTTATCAATTTTGGATATGTTAAAGAGCCTCATTTTTGTATTATTAGTATGAGTTACTTGTACTGTTATCAGGGAAAGGTTGAATGGTTCCAGACACATTATCTCTGTTGTGAGGGTGCCAAAACAATGCTAGATCTATGCCTTTTCTAACTTCCCTTTGCAGTTTACCACTGCAACAATATGGTTTAGTGTACACTGGAAATGTGGCTTTATTCTTTCATACCATTCCACTTTGAATTTAAGACCACAAAAAAGAACTCAAGTAGACTGCAATTAGAACTGTATGAAGAGTGGTGTGCTTCTGGTTGATCAAAGAGAGGGGGAAAATCCTGACTCTCCCACAATATTTTCTCCAGCCCTCTCAAAAGTATCTCTTGTTCAGAACTGTGATTGTTAATTTCTCCTTGCTTTAGTGTTCAAAGTACATGTATTTTGAAGAGAAAAAAAAAAAAACTTTGAAACTAACCAGTCACAGCTAGATTTTTGTCATGACTAAGATAAATTCCAGAAGAGAATTATTCTGTGAGGCATTAATGATGCTGACCAGGACTAAGGGTATTTTCCTCAGAGCAGTGTATTAATACTCTTAGAAATGTGTCTCATCTAATTCATATAGACACCTCTTTTGCCACACACACATATTCAACCTAAGACTTTCCAAAAGAATCGAGGATGTGTATGTCAGCATGAGGGGGTTGTCCATACTGAGGTTTAAACTGACTTCCTAATCTCAAGATTACCTACAGAATGATGGGTTAAAATGCATATTTTCCCCTTTTCTTTTATATAACTAAATTAGAACTTTCCATTAGTCTGCTTTTCCTTCTTCATGGGAACAAAACTGGAAATCTAGTTGCAGAAACAAAGGATTATGGTTACAAAAATACGTACACAGAGAATTCAAAGGTTTTCTGCCAACCATTTTAACTATATATTTTATCTTACAGGCCCATCTTCCCTACTAGACCACAGCACAGGTGGAAATACATATTTGTGGGACATTGAAGAGTAAATTTCCCCAATGTATCACAATCACAGAAACATCTGTGCAAAACAGCTTTGATCCAATTCACGGTGAAAATATACATCATTCATGATGGTCTAGTGGCTGCAGATTGCCCTGCACTGTAAAGCCAGAAGCAGTGGGAAATTGGTTCAAGACACACAAATAAGGAGTTTTCCTTCTGGCACCTGTATGTCTCAGCTGTTTTTCCTTGCCTGTACTGTAAGGGTATAATTCCATTTCATGTCAGAAGGGAGACAAATACATTTTACATGCATTAATGAAATCACATGGACATCATATAAACACAGGCAGGAAAAACATCTGAAAGGATTACTTGAATGAAAATAGGTTGGACACATGAACCAGTTTTGGTAAAATCAGTTTATACTTCTACTCAGCTCATGAGCCAAGTCTCAACTGAACTTTGTTTGAAAAGTTTCTGATAATTTCCCATTCCTCCCCTGCTTTGTACAAATTGGTTCAGGCTGGGTAAGGAAACAGAATGCCAACATGTCATGAAAGACCTTAGTTCAGCTTAAGAAAATAAGTTTTTTTGTTTGTTTGTTTTTGGTGTGATTTCTATCAGTCTCTTTCTGCCCCTAGAAACTTTCGTATCTGCACTTTTAGCCAAATCTGCCAGTTTCAACCAAATTTGACAGATGTGCTGTAGGATCTTACTGTCAGTGATATCTCTCACTTTCACTGAAATATGTGACTTAGTAGGAATGAGAGGCCCTGTTGATGTCTTCTCTAAGGGATACAATGCCACATGAACTCATCCCTTCTAGATACCAAAGAATCCACATGTTCAAGAGACTCATTAAATATCCCTTCTGTGGAAAATCTTACTGGAGATTAATTAAATTATTAGCCACTAGAAGATCAAGCCATAAAAAAAAAAAAAAAAAAAAAAAAAAACATAAAAAATCATGTTTCATTAATTTTCCAAACTTGCAATTCTATATTATGAAATATCAAGGCAATTGTCATAAATACACATTCTTTATATTACACTAAGATCCAGCTAAAGACATGTTAGCTGAACACATAATCAGTTTAATTTTCTATTGCAGGTAGAGAAAATACAGTAGTTGTAGGGCATTTCTTTCCTTCAAGCCTTATTTGTAAATCACATAAACACAGGGGAGATAGAAATAAAATGGTGACAGTGAAGGGTGATTTTGATATATGGTTCTATGGATCAACATGTTTATTAATATCACTATTCTGGAAGATATGGAATAGGTGTTGACAGTCACTAAAAGTATGAAATTGCTTTTTCATCTATCTATTCATCTCTCAATCTGTCAAAATGAATACAGACCTAACTGGCCTTCACATCAGTAAGTTTTCTGCAGGTTTTAGATTTCTCTGTTAGAATGTCTGTCTTCTTTTCTTTCTCTTCCTCTTCCAAGAGCAGTATTGTTGCCTACAGGACAAAACTTGGTTATCTTTAAGTAGATGCATTGCGGGCTGATGATATATATAAGGGGGCAAAGCTGACACCTTCAGTTGATGTTATTTACAGGAAAGGGGAAAGATCAACCAGTATGTCTCAAAATGTAATAGACAAGGATGACCCTGCAGAATTTCTCTCATTAGAAGTTAGTTGCAGGAATATATCTTACTGCCTAATTCATTTACTTCCTTATAACCATTCAATGAGTAAACAGAGTAAACAGACCATTTTAAATCTCCCCAGTATTAATTTCAGAAAACTACAGCATGAGAGAGGTGGATGATTATATTTCTAATTAAAACACAAATATAGTAATTACAGTTTATATGCTATTATCGTGAATCTATGCAGGAAGACTTTAAACAGCAAAACAGCCATTAATTTTACTGTTCAAAGAAATGTTCACAATCTTTTAGAAATTTCATATAAAATATTCATTTTGAAATGCCCCACGGTGATTTCTGAATTTATTTAAAGTGGGCTGTTGATAGCTCTTTTATAAATAAGCAATTACAGTACACTAAATATATCATGGCCCATCACATTATACATTCTATAATTTCATGGATGAAAAGCCTACAGCTGATCTGCATAAATATGGTGCACCTCACAGCAGGTGAAGAGTTTGATTACACAGGATAATCAGTGTTATTATTTATAGTAACCATTTATACCTGTTATTTATTAAAACTCAGCAAATCAGATATTGGTTTATTTAAGGAAGTTGCTGTTTTGTCGGCTGAACTAGGCACGAGACTATTAAACATATGTAAAATGCACTGGAACATCAGTAGTTTGAAATCAGCCAAGATCAGCAGGAAATGAGAGTTAGTACTTGGTGACAGTGGAGAAGGCTGTTTTAAGTGAGTAGCTGGGGTCTGTCCAGATCCTGGACAAATACCATTGTTACAAATACAACTGTCCCACTGGCAATATCAGATATCCTTGCTAGCACATTAGATGAAGAAGACAAGGGCTGATTAGCTGCAGAAAGTTTGAAATAGTGTCCGATACATTTAAGCGATTTTTCTAGACCTGAGCTGAAGGCTTTTCATGAGGGTTGCTCTGTACAGATTACAATACTTCTACTTATGGTGTTCATACTCTTCCGTCATTTAAGACAACTGAACATTTCTTATAAAGCTTTCATTGGTGCAAAGTAAACCTAAAGACAGTCTCAATGATTATTTGTAGTTGTAGGGCTTGGAAAATTACTTACTTAGATATTTTCTACTGGCATCATGCCCTATGTGTCACTTTGAGTAGCATTATGCTTTCCCCTTCTTGGTCAGCTCCTTTTACTGCTTACAGGAAACAGAAAGAGTCACTGGCATGGACACAGCAAAAGAGGTGATGTACCAGTGGTGGATCCTTTTGGACTATCCCTTCTGACTCTGCGTAGCTGCTCTCAACCCTTGCTGAAGGGGAATAGCAAAGGAGAGACTAACCCAGCACTAATCTGTTGTCCAGCAGGAAACAGCAGTGATATAGATGCTCTTAAGCAAGCTAGTTACATTTCAACTCTTCGTCCCTGATACTATTCCAAGACTATTTAGACACAGCAGTTATGATCTGGGAACTGCCTGTCATTCAAAGAAAGCAACAAAGACTCCAGAGAAAATTCAGACCTATAACTAGCAACTGTTGGGATGACAAGAAGAAGCTAGTTTAGAATGACAGAAGAAGCATATTGAGAGGACATTCAACCTGGAAAAAATATCTACCCTGGCAGTGCTGGCATTTGATGACAGTAGCACGGCAGATCACCTTGTACTCCCAATGTATGCTTCTTAACTGAGAGTTTGATTTTATAACACTGAAAATTATCTCAACATACATATTTTATTCCATTTGGCTACACATACATTTCATTTTTAAAAGAACATCAACTCTATACTGAAATTACTGAGGATATATACCTAACTTTTTAGAGGTGTAGTTTGAACAAAATACTGATACTGATATATTTCTGTTATTGAAGTTATACAAAGTTAACAATGTTGAGTTCAAATTGTCATATGAACCTGTACATTTATGAAAACTCTCAGGACATTCTATTCTAAGCAGAAAGAAATTCAGCATAGAAAAAGGTCTAATTCCACTTCAGCTCTTCTCTTTAAAGCAAACAAACAAACAAACAAACAAAAACAAAACAGAAAAAGTAAAGTCCTGGTTATATGGTGTAAGTTTGGCCTGGAAAGGAAAATATATATATATATATATATATATTTTTTTTTTTTTTGCAGTTTCAGGGCTGGTTCCTATGATAATACCAACTGAGCTTGACTGAATTTCATATGAAGATAAAACTGTGTTTATATTAAACTAAAAATAATTTTTGTGTATGAATGTATATAATAAAAACATAGAAGAAAGTTGTTATGGGATATGTAAAATCATTTGCCAATTTGCCATTTGGCAATTTCACTTGCCGAGGCGACCGGCTCCGGGGCAGACGCGTGCTGCAGCGGAGCGCGGGATCGGGACAGGCAGGGCTATTTTTCGGGCATCGAGCCTACGTGAGGGAGCCGCCAGGCACCGGCAGCCCTCGTGAGGGAGGCTGACGAGGCGTAGGCGGGGCCAGCAGCGTCAGCGACAGCTCCTCCCCCCGGCCGTTCAAAGGCAGCCCTTAGGAAGCGCGAGCGACCAGGGCCGGCAAACAGGGAGCGACGCGGTGGGAGTGACGCGGCAGTTAGCGAGGCAGTTGGCGCGGGCAGGCAGGGCGGAGCGCTCACACCCGCCCTTAGGGACAATTCCTCTAACGGCACTCTCCTGTCAGCTGGGCTGCAATGGTCTCCACCAGGCACGGTGCCTTCTCTAGGAAGTCAGTGCACACCCAGACCGACTGCCCGTCCAACATGCGGCAGTTCAGGTCTCCGGATGCGGGGAGTGTCTGAGCCTCTTGCTGCCATCGGCGGGAGGCAGAGAGACTGCTTGCGTGAGGTGCGAGCAGGTGGATGACCTGGTCCGCATGGTGGCGGAACTCAAGGAGGAGGTGCAGAGGCTGAGGGATATCAGGGAGTGCGAGCGGGAGATAGACTGGTGGAGCAACTCCCTGCAGGACTGGAGGGAGAGGGACCAGGGTGAGACGCCCCAAAGGGGGGTGGACCCCCTGCCCTGTTGCCATCGGGCAGAGGGAGGGGACCTGCGAGTTGAGGAGGAATGGAGACAGGTCCCTGCTCGACCTCGCAGGAGATGCCCTCCCCTGCCGGTGCCGCCTTCCCAGGTGCCCTTGAACAATAGGTTTGAGGCCCTGGAGCTCGAGAGACCCGTGGGTGAGGATGAGGTAGGAAGCCTACCCGGGAGGATGCCTGAGGTGAGGAAGTTGACTCCACGCCTCAGGACTGCCTCCACCAAGAAAGAAAGAAGGGTGATTGTTGTGGGCGGCTCCCTCCTCAGGGGAACGGAGGGCCCTATTTGTCGGCCTGACCCCACACATAGGGAAGTCTGCTGCCTCCCTGGGGCCAGGGTCAGAGACGTTACCAGGAAGCTTCCAAACCTGGTTCGCCCCTCTGACTATTACCCGCTTTTGATAGTCCAGGCTGGCAGCGATGATGTTGAAAAGAGAAGCCTCAGGGCCATCAAACAGGACTATAGGGGGCTGGGACGATTGGTGGAGGGAGCGGGAGTGCAGGTGGTGTTTTCGTCTATCCCTACGGGGGAAGGGAGAGGCACGGAGAGGACACGGAAAGCTCATGTGGTTAATAGGTGGCTCAGAGGCTGGTGCCAGCATAGAAATTTTGGGTTTTTTCACCATGGGGAGCTTTACTTGGCACCCGGCCTGATGGCCCCAGATGGGTCCCTATCTCCAAGGGGAAAACGGATCCTAGGCCAGGAGCTGGCGGGGCTCATAGAGAGAGCTTTAAACTAGGTAAGAAGGGGGACGGGGCTCAAACAAGGCTTGTTGGAGCTGTGCCAGGGGAAGCAATGGCTAGGCCGGGGAAGAAGGCGATGGCCCAGCTGAAGTGCATCTACACTAATGCACGCAGCATGGGTAACAAACAGGAGGAGCTGGAAGCCATTGTGCAGCAGGCAGGCTACGACTTGGTTGCCATCACGGAGACGTGGTGGGACCGCTCCCACGACTGGAGTGCTGCAATGCCTGGCTATCGGCTCTTCAGGAGGGACAGGCAGCACAGAAGGGGTGGTGGCGTGGCTCTCTACATTAGAGAATCTTTTGATGTTGTGGAACTCCAGGCTGGGAATGATAAGGTTGAATCCCTGTGGGTTAGGATCCGCGGGAAGGCCAGAAAGGCTAGCATCCTGGTCGGGGTCTGTTATAGACCGCCGAACCAGGATGAGGAGACGGATGAGGAGTTTTATAGGCAACTTACAGAAGTTGCAAAATCGTCGGCGCTTGTCCTCGTGGGGGACTTCAACTTCCCGGACATATCCTGGAAACACAACACGGCACAGAGAAAGCAGTCTAGGAGGTTTCTGGAGAGCGTGGGAGATAGCTTCCTGACGCAGCTGGTCAGTGAACCTACCAGGGGTGGTGCCCCGCTAGACCTTCTCTTCACAAACAGAGAAGGACTGGTGGGAGATGTGGTGGTCGGAAGCTGTCTGGGGCAGAGTGACCACGAAATGGTAGAGTTCTCTATTCTTGGCGAGGCCAGGAAGGGGACCAGTAAAACTGCTGTATTGGACTTCCGGAGGGCTGACTTTGAGCTGCTCAGGACGCTGGTTGGCCGAGTCCCTTGGGAGGCGGTTCTGAAGGGCAGAGGAGTCCAGGAAGGCTGGGCGCTCCTCAAGAAGGAAATCGTGATGGCACAGGAGCGGTCCGTCCCCACGTGCCCAAAGATGAGCCGGCGTGGAAGAAGACCGGCCTGGCTCAACAGAGAGTTGCGGCTGGAGCTTAGCAGAAAAAAGAGGGTTTATAATCTTTGGAAAAAAGGGCAGGCCACTGAGGAGGACTACAAGGATGTAGCGAGGCTGTGCAGGGAGAAAATTAGAAAGGCCAAAGCTCATCTGGAGCTCAATCTGGCTACTGCCGTTAAAGACAACAAAAAATCCTTTTACAAATATATCAACGCGAAACGGAGGACTAGGGAGAATCTCCATCCTTTACTGGATGCGAGGGGAAACCTAGTTACTAAGGATGAGGAAAAGGCTGAGGTGCTTAATGCCGCCTTTGCCTCAGTCTTTAGCGGCAATACCGGTTGTTCTCCGGACACCCAGTGCCCTGAGCTGGTGGAAGGGGATGGGGAGCAGGATGTGGCCTTCGCTATCAATGAGGAAATGGTTGGCGACCTACTACGGAGCTTGGATGCGCGCAAGTCGATGGGGCCGGATGGGATCCACCCAAGGGTACTGAGAGAACTGGCGGAGGAGCTGGCCGAGCCGCTTTCCATCATTTATCGGCAGTCCTGGCTATCGGGGGAGGTCCCGGTTGACTGGCGGCTAGCCAATGTGACGCCCATCTATAAGAAGGGCCGGAGGGCAGACCCGGGGAACTATAGGCCTGTCAGTTTGACCTCAGTGCCGGGGAAGCTCATGGAGCAGATTATCTTGAGGGTCATCATGCGGCACTTGCAGGGCAAGCAGGCGATCAGGCCCAGTCAGCATGGGTTTATGAAAGGCAGGTCCTGCTTGACGAACCTGATCTCCTTCTATGACCAAGTGACGCGCTTGGTGGATGAGGGAAAGGCTGTGGACGTGGTTTACCTTGACCTCAGTAAGGCTTTTGACACCGTTCCCCACAACATTCTCCTCAAGAAACTGGCTGCTCGGGGCTTGGACTGGCGTACGCTTCGCTGGGTTAGAAACTGGCTGGATGGCCGGGCCCAGAGAGTTGTGGTGAATGGAGTCAAATCTGGTTGGAGGCCGGTCACTAGTGGAGTCCCCCAGGGCTCGGTACTGGGGCCGGTCCTCTTTAATATCTTTATTGATGATCTGGATGAGGGCGTCCAGTGCACCCTCAGTAAGTTTGCAGACGACACCAAGCTAAGTGCGTGTGTCGATCTGCTCGAGGGCAGGAAGGCTCTGCAGGAGGATCTGGATAGGCTGGAGCGATGGGCTGAGGTCAACTGCATGAAGTTCAACAAGGCCAAGTGCCGGGTCCTGCACCTGGGCTGCAACAACCCCAAGCAGAGCTACAGGCTGGGAGATGAGTGGCTGGAAAGCTGCCTGGCCGAGAAGGACCTGGGAGTATTGGTGGATAGTCGGCTGAATATGAGCCAGCAGTGTGCTCAGGTGGCCAAGAAGGCCAACGGCATCCTGGCCTGTATAAGAAACAGTGTGGCCAGCAGGTCGAGGGAAGTGATTGTGCCCCTGTACTCGGCTCTGGTGAGGCCGCACCTCGAGTACTGTGTTCAGTTTTGGGCCCCTCGCTACAGGAAGGACATGGACGTGCTCGAGCGAGTCCAGAGAAGAGCGACCAAGCTGGTGAGGGGTCTGGAGAACAAGTCTTACGAGGAGCGGCTGAGGGAGCTGGGCTTGTTCAGCCTGGAGAAGAGGAGGCTCAGGGGCGACCTCATCGCTCTCTACAGTTACCTGAAAGGAGGCTGTAGAGAGGTGGGGGTTGGTCTATTCTCCCACGTGCCTAGTGACAGGACGAGGGGGAATGGGCTAAAGTTGCGACAGGGGAGTTTTAGGTTGGATGTTAGGAAGTACTTCTTTACCGAAAGGGTTATTAAGCACTGGAACGGGCTGCCCAGGGAGGTGGTTGAGTCACCATCCCTGGAGGTCTTTAAAAGACGTTTAGATGTAGAGCTTAGGGATATGGTTTAGTGGAGTACTTAGTGTTAGGTCGGAGGTTGGACTCGATGATCTTGAGGTCTCTTCCAACCTAGAGAAATCTGTGAATCTGTGAATCTGTGAATTTTACTGTTAGCAAAATTCTGCAGATTGTCATAATAAATAGAAATATGAATATAATTATTGTGGTCTATAGTTAAAGGCTTTAAAAATTCAGCTTATCTATGCCCTTAATTGAAAAAAATAAATGAAAGAAAAGACCCCAAATAAAAACAAACAAAAATCCCCATAACTTGGGATCTAGAATCTAGAAGCTGCCCCATGTTAGATAAGGGCCCCACTGCTGACCAGATCTGAGCCAATAAGCGATGTTGTTTACACCTCTGTGAGAGCATATTTAAGAAAGGAAAACAAAACAAAACAAGAAACAAACAAAAAAATGCTGCTTCACTGAAGCTGGGAGAGTGAGAGGAGTGAGAAACAGCCTTGCAGGTGCTAAGGCCAGTGAAGAAGGAGGGGGAGAGGTGCTCCAGGAGCTGGAGCATAAGTCCCCTGTGTCATGAGGACATGGTGAAGCAGGCTGTCCCCCTGCAGAACATGGTGTACCACAGCATAGCAGGGTTCCACGCTGCAGCCTGTGGAGGAGACCATGGTGGAGCCTGCACTGACAGAGGCTGTGGCCTGTGGAGGACCCCTGCCAGAGCAGATTCCGGGCTGGACCTGTAGCCTGTGGAGAGGAGACCAAACACGAGCAGGTGACCTGGCAGGAGCTGCTGCCTGTGGGGGACCCAGGTTGGAGCAGTGTGCTCCTGATGGATGGACCCCGTTGTATGGACCCATATCTGGAGCAGTTCTTGAAGAGATGCTGCCTGTGGAAAGCCCAAGCAGGATCAGTTCAGGAAGGATGGCATCCCGTGGCATTCTGTGGGAGGGACCCCACTCTCACTTCTCACTTCTCTAGCTTGTTAGTAATAGGCAATAAATATTACTGTCTCCCTACTCTGAGTCTGTTTTGCCTGTCACGATAATTATTAAGTGATCTCCCTGTACTTATCTCAACCCTTGAGCCCTTTGCATCGTATTTTCTCCCCCTTTCCCTCGGGGGGGGTGGGGGGGTGGGGTTGGGGGGGTGGGGTGGGGGTGGAGAGAGCAGCCGTGGTGGAACTCAGCTGCCCACCCATGTAAAACCACCACAGGATCTTATCAATGTTTGTAAATACCTGAAGTGTGGGAGACAAAGGGATATGGCCAACCTCTTTTCAGTGGTTTGTGGGGACAGGACAAGGGGCAATGGCCACAAAATGAAGCACAGGAAGTTCCACAACAACATGAGAAAGAACTTCTTCCCAGTGAATGTGGTGGAGCACTGGAACAGGCTGCCCCAGGAGGCTGTGGAGTCTCCTTCTCTGGAGATATTCAAGGCCCGGCTGGACTCCTACCTGTGCAACTTGCTCTAGGGAACCTGCTTTGGCAAGGGGATTGGACCCAATGATCTCCTGAGTTCCTTTACAACCCCTACAATTCTGTGATACTGTGATTCTGTGATTCTGTGAGTAATGGTGTTAGACTGTCCTACATATAATATGTAAAGTACCCAGAAGTATTAAGATTAGGACTAAATAGTCAGGAGTTTTAGCTGAAACTCAAACACTGAAATTATTGATCACATAAAATTTAACATTTCTATTGATGAACTAGATAAAAACTTCTTGTCAGATTATATTAGATGTTTCACCTAATAGTATAAATATAAATAGATCATTCATCACATTCCTTTTTTCATTCATAAAACTGTATTCTATATTTTTTTTGCCTTTAATAATCTAATACCATTATTTTTGCTGAAAATATCTACTAGAAATATGAAAACTAAATGTAATAAAAACCTAACAATAAAAACAGTGAAATAATGTAACAATGTCACTTCTTTTCTCCTATATATGAACATTCCTTCATCAGATTTACTGGGTTTGTGGATTATCCTGTATTATATAGGAAATGCCAAGCCACAGAACTACAAAAGAAAATACCTAAACCCTTTTATCATATATTTCAAACGTGAAAATAATTAATTTCTGGCCTTTTTCCAGATGATCAAAGTGATTCAGAAGATTAAGTTTCATTTCAATGAAATAAACGGACAAAAAAATATAATTAACCATAGATTATAGTATGAAAAGATACCTAAATAGCATTTTTATTATTATAAAAATGCATAATACATTGTCCTTTTGTGTCACCTAGTTACTGATTACTAATACATTACAAAGTAGCAAAATAGAAATTATTTGACAGTGAGATTATGTGAAGAGGATTCGTGGATATTCTGAGACTGATACAATGAGTCTTAGACTGCTTACAAGTAGCCTTTGGCACAGTATGACTTTGGACTGGAAAACGGTCCACTGTTCTTCCTATAACCTTGACTGAGAATATGGTAAAAGTCTTAAGATACCAAAAGAAAAAGAATTTTCAGCCTATTATTATTATTATTAGAATTGTATCAGGATCCATCAGAGTCTCAGAAAGACTATTCCTGAAGGAAAACAATTCATTCTTTTCTCTGGAAAAATTTTGCCTCTGTTAGAAATGAAAGTCTTGCACAAAGGTCTAATTTCTGACTGATAAATCTTCTAAATTACAGACTATAAGACCAAAAAGACCATTAGATCATGTATTCTCCTCTCCTGTATTATCTAAACCATACAATGTTACATTTAACTGATATGTCTTGCAACATGGCATTTTATCTTAATTAGTGAGTTCCAACTGATAAACAAGCCGTTGGCAGTTCATGTTCATAATTAATCACGTGCACCAGGAACAATTTGTGACACATTTAGATTTCCCTTCCCTTTCCCTTCCCTTTCCCTTCCCTTTCCCTTCCCTTTCCCTTTCCCTTCCCTTTCCCTTCCCTTCCCTTCCCTTCCCTTTCCCTTTCCCTTCCCTTCCCTTTCCCTTTCCCTTTCCCTTTCCCTTTCCCTTTCCCTTTCCCTTTCCCTTTCCCTTTCCCTTTCCCTTTCCCTTTCCCTTTCCCTTTCCCTTTCCCTTTCCCTTTCCCTTTCCCTTTCCCTTTCCCTTTCCCTTTCCCTTTCCCTTTCCCTTTCCCTTTCCCTTTCCCTTTCCCTTTCCCTTTCCCTTTCCCTTTCCCTTTCCCTTTCCCTTTCCCTTCCCTTCCCTTCCCTTCCCTTCCCTTCCCTTCCCTTCCCTTCCCTTCCCTTCCCTTCCCTTCCCTTCCCTTCCCTTCCCTTCCCTTCCCTTCCCTTTTAAAAAAGAGCCATGAACAAGTAAGGCATTTTCATTTAGAGGCATGAAAGAGAAAAAAATAACTGAAATATCTAGATTATTTTTTCAGAAAAGTGTTTAGAGAAATAATTCAGGTCTTTTTCTGGGAATTTTTAAGTACCCATTCTAACAAAAATGATCGAGATAATATTCCCTTGGGTAAAAGAATGTTCTAGCACGCACGCGCGCACACGCACACACAAATAATTACTTTTATTCACTGCTACCTGGACAATAAATAGAAAATATTGGAGCACAGGTGGGAGATTATTTATCAAGAGTGTTTTTGTAATAGACAAGAGGCAAGGTGTAGGTGAAAGGGGAATAATAAGCAAATGGAAGATTGAATGCTCTCTGGTGAAAATAGCAATAAGTAGAATCTGCAAAGCACAGAAAATAGAAAGTTAAGTGGAAGAGTAATGCTACCAATAAAAATGAGATTTAAATGTAGATTCTAGAATTTTCCATGGAATTATTCTATAAGAACAATGCTGCTTCTAATATTGTGACAATTTTCACTGAAAAAGCTTTTGGTTAATTTTCTATGTATCATTTCCAGGGGATGATTTTATTTTTCACCATGAAAACCAACTTTTTGTTAGTTTGTTTGTTTATTTGTTTGTTTCAAGAAACAAAATACGGTTAGTGTATGAATTCTACATGAATTACAGCATTTTTGTTGCTGTTGGACAGTCATATATTTAGTAATTAAAAACAAACAAACAAAACTAAATGAAAACAAAAACAAACTAACAAAAACAAAACAACAAAAACCTATGCAAACTTTTTAGTATGTTACCTTATAGAAGTAGTTCAGGAAACTCTTGCCATATTACAGACTACACTGAACTAGCCCTGTATAGTTTTATGATTTGGAAACCACTGTGGGAATTGTGTTATAGCTGTAAATTCTCATATTTTCATTTGTACTGACAGAGCTGGCACCTTCTTGACTTATCAAAAGATTTAAAGGGCAATAAGAAAAATGAGTGCTGTGGTACTGTCGATGGATCTCAAAATGGATGGAAGGGACCTAAACTTGGAAGTTCTTCTAGAAGTTCTCCTGGGATTAATATAATATAAGAGGAAAGTCAGATTATGATGCATGGGAAGTTTGGTAGAACACTGTTAAAAAAATCTGATTGTAAATGTGTATATTTGTGGCAAAATGGTGGTTACAGATGGGATTAATGTAAAGTAAATAAGAACCATACAATCGAACTTTAATATCACTCAGGGAATACTTCTGATACTGGTTCCTTGGAAGGTAGAAACATACACTCTACTTTTCAAAATAGTAATTTCATTATTTTTATAGGGCATTCCCAAGTTATGTGATATTGTAAAATATGGCATAAATTTAGTCACTTGTAGTTTTGGATTTTTTATTTTCTAGCAGAAAATTTCAATTCCTCCAAAACTTTATGCTGCAAAATGAAAATGTTCCTTTTTTTTCCTTCTTTCTTTTTTTTTCTAATACTTATAATAATCAGTAATGTTATATAGGGTATTAATTTCCGTGTCTTGTTTGATTGAGTCAACTGTGTGTTAGCTCTTCATCTGCAGCCATCAGCCTACACTCTGTTGGAACTGAAGATAAAATATATAGCAGAAGCAACAGGGTGGAAAAAATTACATACAGCATCGTTGAGACTTTTTCAGGTTCCTCTTTGGGTAGGTAAATCAGCCAATAGAGAACAACTTTACTTTTGGCTCAGATGGTTTTCAGATCCACAGTGACAGAAAGGTTGGTTTTTGTCATGAACAGAAGGGGTTCTAAGGTTCTCTAAGGTTCTTAGTGTGGTGGTTTTACCCTGCTGGGCAACTAAACTCCACCTCAACCACTCTCTCACTCCCCCTCCTCAAAAGATGAGGGGGAGAAGAGAGTATGATGGAAAGAAAAACAAGGATCATGGGTTGAGATAAGGATAATTTATTAAAGGTAAAAGAAAGTGAAAAAAAAAAAAACACAACAAAAACAAACAAGCAAAGGTAACATGTAAGCACAGAGGGGAAAAAAAGTATTCTCTACTTCCCATCAATGAGTAATATTTGTTTGCATCCTAGGAAGCAGGGCCTCAATATGTGAAGACATCTTCATAACAAGAACCTTCACTTCTTCTCCTTTCCTTTTCTCAGATTTAATTGCATGTGACATCATAAGCTAAGGTATAACCCTTTGGTCCGTTTAGGTCAGCTGCCCTTGTGACTTTCCCTCCCCACCTACTGCCCACCCCCAGCTTACAGTCTTGGGGGGAGGGGGGGGGGTTGGGGGAAGGGGGACACAGACAGGGAAGAAAGTCTTGATGCTGTGCTCAAAAATAATCAGAAAACTGGCGTGATACCAGTGCTGTTCTAGCTATAAGTGCAGAGCACAACACAATATGGGCCTCTACAGGGAAAGTTAACTCCATCCCAGCAAGACCTGGTACACCTAGGAGTCTCATAACTGAGAAAGAATTCTAGATGTGAATTATTCTTTTTTATAGGATCATTTCATCTGTAGCTTATGCAGCAAAGTGAAGAAGATAGGTTAGACTGTTAGTGAAGATAGCTAGTGAAATTAGTGAAATGAAACTAAGAGTAAAGAAAATTGTTCTTCCCATCTTGACAATTTATGTCCTACGTTTATGTCAAGAGTCAGAGTCTGATAATGCGAACTATGCAGTGGTGGATGTAAAAATGTGAGATAAAAAGACAGCATTGACAGACACAGTTCACTAGAGTAGTTCTCCTCTGGCAGGATTGTTTCACAAGTATTTCTTCTTTATCTGTCTATGAATGATCAAGTATTAGTATACCTTAGTATACACAGTTATGCACCATTTCTTTACTCCATAAAGGAAAGAATAAATAAGATATGGGTTATTTTTACATTTTCAAGACCCACTCTAATATATGGCTGTTTTGTGTGTGTATTTTTTCCCCTGGGTCATGACATATAAAGATATATTTATGTATGTGTGAGAAAACATAGGGTTTGAAATTGATTGTATGGGGTCTGGCTTGGATAGAGTTAACTTTCCTCAAAACAACCCATATAACACTGTATAGCTAGAGCTGTGTTGATATCGCACCAGTGTTTTGGCTATTGCTGAGCAGTGCTGGGACGGCATCAAGGCTGACTCTCTAAGCCCCCACAAAGGCCAGTAAGCTGGCAGTGGATAACAGGTTGGTGGGAGTCATACTCAGGACAGATGACCCAAACTGACCAAAGGGATATTACATGCTGTCTGATGTCATGGTTAGCACTAAAAGCTGGGAGAAAAGTGTTAGGGGTGGTAACAGACAGACTTGAAAGACTGTAGTTCTCTTCTCAGTGTCTAGCTGGGACTATTCTAGACAAAGAAGTGGGTTTCACTTAGCCTAAATGTTGGTACTGAACTTCTGCCTAAGAAGACAGGCTTAGCTGGATGAGTTAAGCAACAAAACTAAGTAAGAATATTTACTTTTCTCCTCTCTCCCTGTTCCTTTCTCTACCATAACTACACATTGTACTGATGAAAATAAAAGAAGATACCATAAATGGAAAAATGAATTATGCTGTCATGCTGGGCAGAAATAATGAGCTGCTGGCTGAAAGACTTTGAGACTATTACTTTGAGACTATTAGATGGAGTATTCCTGGGAATGAAAGCTGAAACATGAGGATTTGTGAAAACAAATTGTCACTTTTAACTTGGTTGGTGGCAATTGATGGATTTAGAGAAGGAGCAAAACTGATCATTGTAGCTCCATAGGTTGGTCAATTGCTTCTGAAACGGGAAAGAGGCAGAAACTGAAGATTCCTATCAGAAGTAGTTCTACCTCTGACTAGGAATTCATAACTTTATTCCTATCTTCCTCATCTGATCTAAATGAGAAAACCTTCACATGACATATGCACAATTAGCTAATTACATTATAATGTATGACCATTTAAAGTCTCACTTTCTTTTTGTAAATTACACTGACTGAATTTAGACATTCACACAGTTCTTGATATTTAAGCTATTAAATAAAAAGCTCCTTATTTCAGTAAATGGATTACTGTGTGCAGTTTTGTGTACTCACTTCCTTAGCCACTGTTTTTCTCACATTTGCATATTTCTTATTTTCATATCTGACAGCCCATATTGTATATGCATTCAGTCCTACCAATTTTGTTATGCAGATGTTTTCTGGGTAAGAAAACTCCTGCATACTTCTCAAGTGTTTAAAAACCATCTCTTCTCCAACCTTTTGAAAATAAAACATCAGATTTTTGAATATGTACATGAAGCTTCCAGTGGTGACTGTGCATACAGCTATTTTTTAACTTGCTGATAGTTCTGTATTATTTCACCTGTGACACAGGATACACGGAATGTAAGTTTTGATGTTGTTTTAAGAATGAAATTCATATTTGTCTTATAATTACGACTGTAATGTAGCCAAGTATCCAGGCTGAATGTGTATATGAGTGCATACCCTTTACACTTACCTAGCAATTCCCTTTCAGTCCAGGAACTTCACTGTTACTGTTTTGAGGGTGAGATAATGGATTGATTTGAGACAATGGTCTGACTTGAAACAAGGTGATGGACTGCACTTGTAGCCAGCTTCACAATAAAGCATTTGGCTTACTGTTATAGGAACTCTGCAGGTGAGAATTTCAGACAATCCTGGAGATTACCCTAGGCAACTTCTGTTGTACCCGTAACAAATGACAGTAGTGACATTTATGTCTAAAATGTGCCAATTAACTCCCTGGGTGGAGAATCTGGCTGTGACAGGTACTCCACAACCAGTCCTGCTATAGGATTGACAAAATTGCACACAGGTATATAGTATAAACTGCTTCCACAGTTGCAGTGATGGTCACATAGGAAAATCTTTTACATGTGCCTAAGACAAATAAGAGATGTTTTATACATAACTTAACCAACAGAAACAGATCATGCATGAACTTTAGTAGTCATGCAGAAACATGGACCACCTGGACTACAAAAATTCATAGGGAGTATCATGCTAGAGATGATGTAATGGTGACTCCCATCAACACCCCAACAGTGATTGGCCATCCTGTATGAGATATTTGATTCTCCATGTGAGCATTACCCCATGGAAATGTTAGGTACACTCTGTGAGTGTTTGTGCAACACCCATTCAATTCTTTAAAATAATCTGAACCAGCTAACTTCCAAAATCAAACTCAATTGCTGCTACCATAGGGTTTTCAAAGATAGAAACAAACACACACAAACAACCCCAAACCAAACAACCAACAAAAAAAAAAGAAAAAAAAACAACAAAAACAACAAAAAACACAACAAACATTTCTGTTTAGGCTTCCATCTGAAGCTATATTAACCCAAACCCACAAAATTAAAGAAATTTGTGTAGACAGGCTAATGCAGACATAAACAAACTAAAAACGCAATCAGGAGAAAAAAAGTATTAAAAAAAAAAAAAAGAGGAAAAAGAAGACACTTAAGACGTTTATAAAGAATTAGAATAATTGTTTTGCTCTTCCTTTCATATTATTTAGTCTGAGATGCTAAATACATTGTCCGGTGACCTGGAAATGAATTGGAAAGATATAGTGTTAACTGGACAGATGAAACTGTTCATTTCATTGGGTTTGATAAATAGCTTCCCTTTTAATGAACTATTAGGATCTAATTTTGACTTCAGATACCCATGAGTAAAAATGTACATTGAAGTTTCAAGTTTGCTTAGATTTTACATTAATTTGGCAAAGTTATATGACAAAAAGATGACATTTTCCTCATAAATATTGCCACTTGTCTAAAGACAATGTGTAAATGCAACAAAAGTAATAAATACAACACATTACTGCTTTGGAACAGTTTCTTTCTACTATTTTTTTGCTATAGCTTTTAAAATTTTTAGATTATTCAATCTCTCTATATGTACCAATATTTTGTGCTCTTTTTGTTATAATTTTATCTTTCTTCCTCCCCAAGATGATATCCAAATATCAAATAGTAATAGGGAAAGTTCAAGATTTCCTTAATATTTCCTTAATTTTCTTTAAAAATGCACCTTTGTGAAAAACATTTGTAAAGAGACAGGATCAGTGCCATCAACCTTCTCAGTAGGCAGAGCTTCCAATAGGCCAGATGCATCACTGGAAAGTCATACTCTCTGCAACTGTGTCCAGTTTCTGTAACTCAATGAAAAATGTGTAATGTAATTCTATAAAATGAACTTCTGGATCTCAGTTATCACTGTTATTATTTCTAATTCTTAGGAAAAAAAGGTGTTAAACACTGGTCATTTGAAATAATGCTATGCACTCCAGGTGCAAAGTAGAAGACCTCTGCAAATTTCTGGAGCATTTTATTATCTTTCAAAGTCTCACTTTATCACAACATGGACTGAAATATCTTCTAGAGAAGATAATGTGTTCACATGAAAGTGCTAAAATAAGCTTTTATATAAACAAGTACAAATCTATACAAAACCCAAACTGCAAACTTGAGCAAACTTGAGTGCCATGAGCAGTTTTCTGGGAATACAGTAAGTTAGAACAGGAAGGAAAACCTAATGAATTCAAGGGAAAATCAGTATCAGATAAGTGAGGATTCCTAAGCCATTTTTTTTTTTTGTCTTGAATTACCTTTTATCCTAATGAAAGCACACCATCATAAACTATCAAGAATATTGTTACTATGGCGTCAAAATGGGAACATTCAGTAGTGAAATATGAAGAAAATAAAAGTTGTTAAGGGATAATAACCCCATTGTTATACATATGAGACCAAAAATAAATAAAATTAAAAACAAACAAACAAACAAACATACAAAAAGAAACGAAACCACCCAAAGTCCCTACTCTTTCAGACTGATGTGAAAACTACTATTTTTTTACTATTGAACTTTTTATTGCAAAGGAACAGAATTCCACTGATAATGCTGAGGCAACAGTTTTTAAACATAAATTTTCCACATTCTCCTTTGTCTCTCTCTTACTGTCACTGTCCCCATGGGGGAAGATGTTTTAAGCTGCTCTGTGACTCATTTTTATTAACTAGGCCTCAGATACACAGTGTTTAAATAAAGGCTTTCCCTTCCCTTCCCTTCCCTTCCCTTCTTCCCTTCCCTTCCCTTCTTCCCTTCCCTTCCCTTCCCTTCCCTTCCCTTCCCTTCCCTTCCCTTCCCTTCCCTTCCCTTCCCTTCCCTTCCCTTCCCTTCCCTTCCCTTCCCTTCCCTTCCCTTCCCTTCCCTTCCCTTCCCTTCCCTTCCCTTCCCTTCCCTTCCCTTCCCTTCCCTTCCCTTCCCTTCCCTTCCCTTCCCTTCCCTTCCCTTCCCTTCCCTTCCCGCTTCCTCTTCCTCTTCCTCTTCCTCTTTTTTCTTTCTCTTTTTTCTTTTCTTCTCTTTTCTTCTCTCTCTCTATTTTTCCTGCTGTATGTGTCGCACTGGTTTGCTGTTTGTTATTCTTTTGCAAGGTGTTGATAGTAAGTCACAAGACCTTTTTTGAGTTACAACGAATAAACCAGCTGGCCTCAGGATTGGTATTAGGGAAGCTCAACCTGATATAGCATAAGATCACAGGCTAGGTGAATAACTGACCTTACAACAAGAATTTTAATATTGCAATCAGAGTTATGAGTGATGAGGGTTTTGAAAACAGCTTTTAAGAGAAAACGTGAAATCTCTGGAACTGCTATCAGGTATATACATGATGACAATACATAGCATAACCAAAACCATGGCATAATAAAGGGACAGCAGTTCATTAACATTGATTTTAATTAATGATCTGTGATATGTAACCATTAACTACAGATCAAATTCAAATGTAGTAGCAAAGGTAGTGAAAGGGAATGTTTCAACCTGAGTTTAGGTTAGGAATACACAAATCATGAGGAAGACACTATTTTTGAAGAAAACTCTCCAAACACAAACTAATCTCTATAGTCATATTTTTCAAGCATCTGCACAATTTACCCGCTGAAGTAATGCAAATACAATATATTTATATTGTTGTTTTTTTTTTTCCTCAGGCTACAATCTATTATTTTCATTTTAATTTGTTACAAAATCTCCCTGATATAGTTTGTTCTCCTCAAAAGCGATAACTTCTTTGCATTACACCTAATCTGAAAGTCAAACCATACCAAACTAGCATTCTGTATTGTGATAAAGTTTAACTGACAGTATATTAACTAATAAAGTTCACCATATAATTACATAATATGATTATATTACTGTTATTATCATTTTTTAAAAATTCTAATTTACTAATACAAGTTATTAAAAGTCAGAGAATTAATACACGAGTAAACTGAAATGTAAGACTGATCTTGGCAAACTGCATGATAAAATTCCACTAAGTTAATTGGGAGAAAAGTAATGGTTGCAGAAACAATATATATTATGTGTCTGAAGATGCTAAAATGCAGCTAAAGAATTTTTCAGATGTGCTAAATTCAGTTTCTGACCTAACCATCAGTACTTAAGTTGCTCAACTATGTCATTGCTATAAAAGATGAAACAAATTCATTGTGAATGACTGCATCAGAAGGAGAACAGTGTGTGCCTTTTGTATATGATTAATCTATTGAATGGAACAGTTTAATGGAGAATTCTGAATAATTAATTAGGTGTAAACTTTACTTATTTCATTTGGTGACTTAAATCTCTATAAATCATTGCAAAATTCACTTTCTATGGATTTGCATTGTGGTCTGAATGTCACAAAGTATGTGCTATCTCCATATAAATATTTGGCAGGCAACATCTGTATTTTTTGATGTACTGATTTACATTATTGATTTTTTTTTCTGATCAATATTACAGTAAGAATACAATAATTTATAAATAAAGTCAACCTTACATAAGTTGTTCTACTACCAAAATATTACATATATTTAACTATGTTTTCATATGTATATTATCGTGTGACGGTTCTATAGGGTAAAGATATGTTCACGCTTAAATGCAGTTTTAAAGGAAGCAGAATTAACTGAAGTAATTTTACTTCTAAGGATTCTGTAATACAAATGTCTTTCAATGGTCTGCAGATCCAATATGCTCAGTGTACAAGTAATGTTATCAATATGTATGGTGTTGAATCTCTATAGCTTTAAACTCTTGCTAAGATCTGAAAAAGTAAGTTGTGCTATGATCTCTGTTAACATTGGTGGTGACCCAAGTGCATTATCAACTGACAACGCCTCTTGTACATACTTCATAATGAACTGTAGTGGGAGTAGAGTTCAGTGATCACCCACAAACACTATGTTGCTGAATCATGAATAGATCCAAGGTGATTTTGCCAAAGAAAAACATCCTAAAATACTCTTCCTTAGTTCAAACAAAGGAAAAAGAGAAGAAAATTTCTCCTGTAGTGTTTCAGAGAGCTCCCAGAGCTCCTAGATACCATATTTAGTCAAAATAGGGATTCATTTTAAAATGTCAGTTATTCCTCGCTTTTAGAAACTATATTTCTTTAGCTACATGTTACTTGCAGCATTCATGTAAAAAAGCTGATATCCATTATCCAGCTTGTAGAAATTAAAGGCAAAGTGCCACAAAGGGAGACTGATACTTTTCTAGGTTATTGATTGATTTTTGTCTTGGGTCTCAGGGAGAAGTTGAAAGAAAGACAAAATTCTGTGAAACTCCAGCAAATAATAGTATTTCCTTCACTTTCTCAAAAACTGAAAATACATTTATGCTTTCCAGTTGAATTAGTTCAAAACATCTATATACACATGTGTAAAAATACATGTTATATATTTAGATAACTGATGCAAAGGAATACAAAAACCAATATGAACACTCACATATTTAGGTTGTATATTGATGCTATGAACGTAAGCAAGTTCATGCACTTACATGAAACAAGGTAAATGTAATCATGCCAAATTAACCTATCATAAAATGGAAACAGAAAAATTATTTGAGTAAAAGACCACAGAGGGAGCCTGTTCTCCCTGCTCTGCACATGTTCTGAAGTCTGTCTATGTATAAGATAATAAAAAGAGAGAAGTTTTCATTTTTTGCTGGGAAAATAAAGGTACAACGCTAGGCTGACTGCCATCCATTAGTTTTTCTAGTGACTTCACTCAGTGCCAGCGTTCCACCTTCAAAATGGGCTTTTCATAAATACTCTGAGTCAGAATAACTTTGTTCCCAGTGAGGCAGAGGAGAATTTTGCTGTTATTTTCAAGGGTTAGAAAGCAGCCATCATCAATTTTTGATCAATGCTGTAGAAAATCCCATCTAAAACATATACCTTTTTTCCTTCATTCTCAATTCTGAATAATCATACTGTTGTTACAATGTACAAACTAATGGTTCAAAAGACAGAGGTTTTTCAGACTCATAATAATTTCAGCAGTAGCAGCATAGGTCTTTCATACATTGCCCAGCTGTTCATTTGTAATAATTGTGGGCAATGGGCTTGGGAAGTCTCTCTGCTTTTTCAGACTCTTGAGAATGTCAATAGGAGCACTTGTTTTGATGTGAACATCTGTGCCAGACTAAGAAAAGCTAGCCTAAAGATGTTGAGTGGCCATCAGATGGTAAAAATGGCTTTTAGCCACTTCTGACCTTATCAAGATTAATCTCTGCCAAGTGAACGATTTTACAACTTCTTTCCAGTGTTTCACAAAGTCTGATCTCTAATTCATTCATAAAGGTTATCTATAATTTTTTAACTTTCTGTGCTCTGAGAGAGACTTTATTCCATTCCAGGTCTTTTTTTTTTTTTTCCCACTGAATAATTGCAACACTCTTCCCTGTGTACTCTCTAGTTCTTCTGAAACATTGTGTATAGTCTGTAAAGGATTTAAGAACTCCTAAGCCAAAACTTCCATCCTACGAAGGCAGAAATAATCCCTTCAAAATTTGAGTAACTTCAAACCCTTCAGTCTGACAATAGCAAAAGCAGCAGCAGCAATGTTAACTACAGCTTTGAAACTAAAGCTGTTATTTTTTTTTCCCCAAAATTTATAGCTTGAAATTTTGAAATATATTACCATTTTCCTCCCAGAAGCTTCACTGTCAGTTACTAAGTAAAACCATGATTAATCACAAGTAGCTATAGTCATGTGCTGATTGTAATTTGGTCACACTGAACAAAAGACGAATGACATAGAATACTATTAGCAATGATGGTTTTAATGTAGACATTTATCATTGATTCAGGTTCACTTGATATGACTTTGGGATAAAAACAGGGAAAAATTGCCTTGCTGTTGAAAATTTTATTGCTTTAAATCATAATTTTGGCAGAGATGTGCAAATAAGACTGGCAGAGCTTTCTTTTCCAATTTTTTCCTCTTCTAAAAGGCAGAATTACAGAGGAGGCAGAAGAACCCAGATGCAGTGCAATTAGAAAAGTGAATGCAGATTAGTTGCCATCTACCTAATAGCTAATAATAGAAGCACAATTTTTGGCAAGCTATCTATTTATAGGAATCGTTCAGCTCACCTAGCTCATCAGAATAGGTAAGATCATATAAGATAGAGATCTACATACACATTCAGCAAAGGTGTGTTTTTTTTTGCCTCCTACTAAAATCTTTCAACAGCCCTGCATAGAGCCAGGGCACTTAGACTGATGACACACTTAAGAAAATCTTCATTATCTATCTTTGTTCCAAGGTATCAGCCAGAAATACAAGGAAATTGTGAGGTTGTATGACAAGAAAAGAAGAAAAACAAAACAATTATATAAATTTCTTGTAGAAAATCAATTATGCTGCACGTGTTAAGCACCTTTTCTGTTCTCTAAGTTAACCTTAAAGTTGTAAAGGAGGCAGGAGCAACACAGCAGAGAAAAACATCTATATTTCAAAATTATTATTACACCTTGAATATGATCTAGAACTAGCTGAATTTATAAATACATACACTCTTGGAATTCAGTCCTAATTCTCCACAGGAAAAGAAATATGATATTTTACATGTAAAAGTATAGAAAATCAAATATTTGTCACTCTTGCTTAGGTTTGTACACTAGGGGTGGAATCTAGAAAGTTCATTTGTGACTGCAGGAAGTTAAAACATAACGGTCCCATTTCAACTCAGCCATGCAGGTGCACACTGGGAAGAAGAGGTTATTGTGCAACATAAACCTGAGATACTTGATTGCACTCTCTAGGGAATTGCTTCAAGAAAATTTAAAGCAAATAGGGAGAGAGAAATAAAGAAGCTTAGTCAATGGGTTTGTAGATGTCACAGATCTGCAGGTCTAAAATACCATTTGTTGTGGTTTAACCCCAACAGGCAGCTAAGCATCATGTAGGCTGCTAATTCACTCTCCCCAGCTGGGATGGCAGAGAGAATCAGAAAGGTAAAAGTGTGAGAACTCATGGATTGAGATAAAGACTCTCTTTACTATGTAAAACACAAGCAAAGCAAATGAAGGAATTTGTTCATTGATAAGTTCACATAAGCAAGTGAATGATGTTCAGCCACTTCCAGGATAGCAGGGCTCATCATGCATAATGGTTTCTTGGGAAGACAAACACCATCCCTCCAAACATCCCCACCTTCCTTCTTCACCTCAGCTCTTATTGCTGAGCTTGATGTCACATGGTGTGGTATATCTCTTCGGTCATTCTGAGCCAGCTGTCCTGGCTGTGTCCCCTCCCAGACCCTGGTGCACCCCCAGACTACTCATTGGCAGGGCTGCATCAGAAGCAGAAAAGTCCAGAAAACTCCTTAGCTCTGTGTAAGCACTGCTCTGCAACAACTAAAAACATTGGTGTTTTATCATCACCACTTTCATCAAAAAATTCGAAAGAGAACATCATGCGAGCCTCTATGAAGAAAACTTTCCCAGTCAAAAATATGACAGGATTCAAAGACTGACTTGTAACAAATACAGCCCAAGAGGGTCTTTCCTATACTATTGTTTTGTTTTGTTCTGTGTTATTTTATATAATTAATGAGTTGCATAGCTGGATGTTATCTGCTGTGACCTGTGCTTAGAGCTCTGTGGAGACTGTCCATAGGCCAGCACGTGTGAAACTGTGGTAGTATTCATCCAGAAGAAAAAAATCTTGAAATCTTGACTGTTCAATAGCAAAGTAGGATTTTTTTCTGTAGGTGTTTTTTCTTTTTCTTTCTTTCTTTCTTTCTTTCTTTCTTTCTTTCTTTCTTTCTTTCTTTCTTTCTTTCTTTCTTTCTTTCTTTCTTTTTTATAGCATTATAGCAATGTTGAAGATGTACTCATAAAATAGTCTAATCAAGAACTATTAGTCTCTTTTTTTAGTAGGCAGGTTTTCCCCAGTTGAGTACATACTGTTTTGTTTTATTTATATACCCATTTGAATGCATTTCTACATATTATAAAGAAAACTCCTTTGTAGGACATTACTCATGGGCACATTTTTAGCTCTGAATTTATCCGTGTGATTTAGTATAGGTAGCAGAATACCTTAAGATTCCTGCAAGTTGGCACCAAAATGAATTTTCAAATTTCTTGTTACCCATTTCCTTAAGTACTCTCTTAAGATTACATGGAAAACAATTCTGTCTTGATGTATAACTCAGTTCATATAAAAATTCCAACATAAGATGACGTTAGTGAACTACACCACTATAGAACGCTGGATAATTTTGTATACAGTAAGAAAGAAGTTTCAACATTTTTATCCTTTGCATACACCTTTCTAGGATGTCAAGCTGCTTCCCTGAGCGGGTGAAGACAACTAGTTAGGCAGCCATAGCATACAGGAAGTCCTGCTTTTGTTGTTATTCCCGATACATAAATGTGTCTCAAAAAGTAAACTCAACATTTAACAAGTGATTCAAATAAATAATTCTTGAAATGTACATTGTTCTTAAAGCATGTTCTGCAAGTCTTGCATTTATGCTTTGTGCCCTGCTGTATTTCTGTATTTTTGAGATTTTAATTTTATTTTTTATTTTGGTGCAAAAAAATAAGATAAATTATTGCTATTGTTATCAGCTAATCCTTCTGAGTTTGGCATAGGAAGACTGGAGTTGCAGTTGTAAAGTATGGTTCTTTCCGATTTGTGTCTGAGGGCCATGTAGTTGGAAGTGTACTGGGAAATTTTTGCTCTTAAAACTTCATGTTAGAACTGAAGTTTAAATGGCTTCCCCACAATTAACATTTCTGTTACTGAAGTCACGCAAGAAGACCTCTAGGTTTCCATTGATGAAAATGGAGAATCATGGTGATCTTGGCAGCACTTCTGGAGACAAAACTTTCCCTCAGAATCACAAATACACCTATAACTGGCGCAGTTAGAATCAGCCGATAAACATTCAGCTACAGAATTTGCCTAGTCTTGTATCTGATTAGCAGAGAGTCAGAACAGCATTGAGGAAAAATCCCTGAACAACTTCAAGGCTCTGATGATTTACTAAAACCTTTAACAATACAGTTTATGCTTCTGTATATTTTCTCTGTCACTGCTGCAACTGTGATTTATATAAAGGGAGCCTGTGCCCGGTCTAGAAATATAGACTATGTTGTGCAATCACTTCTAAGCTGTTCTGCTTGCGGTGTACTTTGATGAATAATACTCACTTCACACAGAGAGACATTCCCAGCAATCTCAGAATTCATGAGGGAAAGGAAAAACCCTACCCTGGCTACTTCTAAAATTGTTTCTGTTTTCTGGGGAAGGTAACCACAAAATTGTGTGTGGTGGCATGTTTCTACTCTATGCTTCAGAAAAGTCTTGACTGCTGTAGGCTACTATGCTCTTGCACATTCCTAAGGCCATAACAAACGGACAAACTGTTGGCACCTATATCTTTAATACTAAAGGTCCTATTTAGATGTAAGATTAAAATAGCTCTTGTGATGACTGTTGTGTATTTAAAGTCCCTGGAATGCATTTAACTGAAAGAAGTTAGTGGTGTGATGGACAATCATTACTAACAGGTTTAACCTATACCAAAATACTCTGTTTGAGCAGGAGCATTACCTCTGCTAAACTGTCAGCTTGAAAGCCATAGAAAAGTTTGATTAACATCCTATAGACACTGGATCAGTGTCTATTCTGGCTAAGGAATATTGTAGGTTTTTTTGTTGTTGTTGTTGTTTTGTTATCCTTGCAAGCTCCTTGTACATTTGTAGCTTGAATAAAATAAACCTGACAAAGATGCAATTTAACCCCTGTAATCTCAACACTTTAATCTTCAATTTTTAACAGTGATTCCTCTTGTAATGACTATTCATTTGAAGGTGCTACTCACATCTCCAATTGCTTCATACTCTTCTCTTACTTTATGTTGAATTAATTCTTTGCCCTCAAACAATATCTATGTTTCCTTTCTTCTTATCACCTCCAAATTAGTACTGGTGGTTGATAATAGCAATTTGTTAAGGGTAGCATATTATTATTATTATTATTATTATTATTATTAAAATAATAAAATATTCATTGTGATTTTGCCCCTTTTGACAATATCTAAATCTAAGACCAACAGAACTTTTAATTTTCCTGTGCTTTAAGGGTTATATCATGGCAGTTGTGGCAAGCAAATGAATAGCTACTAGACTGTTGTGGCTGGGTGCTATAAGACACTAGAGATCTCTCCTGATGCTGAGGTTAGATTAGATATGTCATCAGATATTACTGTGTGTGGTGTTTAAGACTGGCCAGAAAAGCAGAATTCAATTTTGACAAATCATATCAATATTTATGTGCTTGGTTTTTTCCCACATTGGAAAGAAAGTGAAACCAGGTTTTCTACATCCCTGCACTATGATCCCCAGCCTACAAAACCAGTCTCCTGAAACATCGGGTTAGCAATGTCCCACCTCATTTAAGAACTGACTGATCATTAGGTTTACCTGGAAGGTATGACCACAGTCCAGTAGTGGTCAAAGTGTCTACCTTGGGAGAGAAAACTCCTGTTTAAATTCTGCTGTGGGAAGGGATTTAATCTTTGATCCTTCCTCACACTAGGTGCATGTTCTTCCTGTTGACGTCCTTGCCTCCCACCAACACCCTTTCTGTGACAGAACTACAGACTTGGTTTAACTACTGTTAAAAATTATTCTTTGAACTATGGCAGCAAAGAATCTACACAGTGGCATGCAACAAGGAGTACATTTTCACTGTGATTAAATAGACGTGGACATGCCAATGTTCATTTTCTATGTCATGAATAATGTAGTCCCCCTTCTCCTTCCTCCCCCTCTGTCTCCCACCCCCCTGCAGCTTCCATGTTCCCCTAGGGATTTTGTGGAAGATTGCTTAATCAGGTATAGGTGATTCTATTCTATAATTACGCTTTCAGCAGAGTTTCAGACTAGACGGCAAACTACGGCGCTAACACAAAGTTAGCAGATTAAGTCCCAATTATGCTCCTGTAAAGAATCACTATTTCATGAACCTCAGAGTGAAAGCTGTATGTATACAAAATGTTGTGAAACAAAAAAAAAAAAAACAACAACAAAAAAAAAAAAAAAGAGAAGAAGCATCTTCCATTCTGAAATTGCAGCTGCCTGAAAACCAGTGGGATTCTCTGTGGATGATAAATTTTACACAGTTAGAGCTTTCTGAAAACAAATCCTTTGAGAGAATCTGCTGCTGTGACTATAAAGTGTGTTAAATGATTTTTAAACCCCTTGAATTCTAAAGACATTATTTGGATCAAATAGAGTTTATTTCCACCAGTACCATTTATTCTTGTTATCTTCTTTTAAGAAATGCTCTCTTGACTTATCTCATGTTAGATAAATGTCTTTTCTTATCTAGAAATTTCTTGTTTTGAGAAGTAGAGAACTGTTACTAGAAGTGATAAAGCTGTTGTTTTAATATTAAATGTAATTATATAATGGAATCCCACAAAACCTTGTTAAAGAAAAGAGATAATTAATTAATAGCAAGAAGGAAAAGTCCAAATAATTTTATTTCTAATGGTTACTGATCATGTAACGATTTAAAAATATTTTTATATATTATTTCTTTTTTTTTTTTTTTTAAATGCTTCACATGATAGGAAAACGGATAAAGTATTTGCTGTTGCATTATTCTACTTTCTCAGTATTTGAGCATATGTAAAAATCTAGTTTTGTTCACCAGTTCCTGATTTGTATATTATGAAAAAGCTGGAAGAGGAGCATTTTCTTTAGAGGTCCCTGGATTAAGCACTCCTATATCTAAATATTCTTTGGCTCTTTGTCATTCACTGGCTTTATCAAACATTTGCACTTATAGAACAATTTGCAAACACTATTAAAATAATATCTTGCCTTATTCCCATGTGAAAGATAAATATCATGTCATATTCTTTAGAAAATATAGTTGGAGTTATGTAGGCACTCGAGAGAATATGGCAAATCAATGTTTTCTTATACATATTTGTCTGTTTTTTCTCCTTTTTGTACTTTGGCAAATGGCAGGATTATCATGTCACTTAACATATCAGTTAACATATATGCTTATGCAGACAGTTTGAACCCATTCTAAATTTATAGTTACACTATATACAGTCACAGCATGATGATCCTTGTTTTATGTTGTTGTAATCCCTTTAACATTATAATGCAATGTCAGACTAGGTTGCTCATCTTCCAGGTTCTTGAGCCATTCCCTGGCTGGCCAAGCACCTCCACTGAAAAAGAAGGAGGAAACACAGTATAATTATTGGAAGGGACAAGGCAGTTACTTTGAGGTGCAGGATACAAAAAGACTTTCTTGAACGAAGCCTCCCAGATGTTCTCATTGCTGCATCTTTCTCCACTTTGGGAAGGCTGATGAGGTTCAGTCAAGAGCAAACATCTATAAACTATGGTTTCTCCACAGATTACTGTGGATTTCTCTCATATTGTAAGCTTGTTTGCTGGACTCCCACTATTATCAAGAATATAAAGGAAATAAGGGAAGATAAAACATCTTATGCCAGACCAAAATATTTTTGTTACAATTCTGACTGTTATGTTTGACCTGCTAAATTGAATACTAAAATGGGGCCAGATAGGTCAGAAGTCCTGTTTTGCAATTCTGGCTTCTGATGTAGAAGAAATAATGGAAACTCTCTCAGTCAAATTCACAATAGCAATAACATTTAGTGAAGGATCAAGACCTCTTTCTCTAACCTTCCCTAAATCTGCAATTTCTCTTAGAAGAAATGGTAATTACTAGCCAAGATTTAAAAAGCATTTTTTATGATTTTTTTTAAGTTAGTATTTAAAAAAAAAATAGTTTTCCTATTAGTGTACATTCAATAGCAGGCTATCAATGTACTAGTATCTACCTACAGTTTTTGGTTGGTTGGTTGGTTGGTTGGTTTTCTTTTTTTTTTTTTTTCTTTTCCTTTTTGATCCATGTCAGTGTAGGTAGTCATCTCAATTGATATCTACAACATAATTAATACTCTGACAGAATCACAGAATCACAGAATGGCCGAGGTTGGAAGGGACCTCTGAAGATCATATAGTCCAACCCTCCTGCCAAGCAGGATCACCTAGAGCACATTGCACAGGATGGCATCCAGGAGGGTTTTGAATATCTCCGGAGAAGGAGACTCCACAGCCTCTCTGGGCAACCTGTTCCAATGCCCTGTCACCCTCACAGCAAAGAAGCGCCCCCTCATATTCAGCCGGAACTTCCCGTGCTTCAGTTTGCACCCATTGCTTCTCATCTTCTCACTGGGCACAACTGAAAAGAGACTGGCTCCATCCTCTTGACGCCCTCCCTTCAGATATTTATACACATTGGTGAGGTCTCCCCTCAGTCTTCTCTTTTCCAGGCTAAACTGGCCCAACTCTCAGCCTGTCCTCGTATGACAGGTGCTCCAGACCTCTAATCATGTTAGTAGCCCTCCTCTGGACTTGCTCCAGTAGCTCTGTGTCCCTCTTGTACTGGGGAGCCCAGAACTGGACACAATACTCCAGGTGTGGCCTCACCAGGACTGAGTAGAAGGGGAGGATCACCTCCCTTGGCCTGCTGGCAACACACTTCTGAATGTAGCTCAGGATACCATTGGTCTTCCTGACCATAAGGGCACATTGCTGACTCATGGTTAACTTGCTGTCCACCAGGACTCCCAGGTCCTTCTCTGCAGAGCTGCTTTCCAGCACCCCCCAGCCTGTACTGGTGCTTGTGGTTATTCCTCCCTAGGTGCAGGACCCTGCACTTGCCCTTGTTGAATTCACAAGCTTCCTCTTAGCCCAATCCTCCAGCCTGTCAAGGCCTCTCTGAATGGCAGCAAAGCCTTCTGGGGTACCAGCCACTCCTCTCAACTTTGTGTCATCAGCAAACTTGCTGACGGTGCACTCTGTTTCATCGTCCAGGTTGTTGATGAATAAATTGAACAACACTTGAACCAATACTGACCACTGGGGGACACCGCTAGCTACAGGCCTCCAACTAGACTCTGCACCACTGAGCACAACCCTCTGAGCTCTGCCATCCAGACAATTATCAATCCACCTCACTGTCCACTCATCTAGGACACACTTCCCAAGTTTGTCTGTGAGGATATTATGGGAGACAGTGTCAAAAGCCTTGCTGAAGTCAAAGTAGATCACATCCATCACTCTTCCCTCATTTATACAGCTAGTCATCTCATCATAGAAGGATATCAGACTGGTTAAACATGATTTCCCCTTGGTGAATTTATGCTGACTACTCCTGATCACTTTCTTATCCTCCACATGCTTAAAGATGACATCCAGGATGAGCTGCTCCATCACCTTTCCAAGGATGGAGGCAAGGCTGACTGGCCTGTAATTGCCTGAGTCCTTTTTGCCCTTTTTGAAGACTGATGTGACATTGGCTTTCTTCCAGCCCTGAGGCACCTCTCCTGTTCTCCACAACCTTTCAAAGATGCTGGAGAGTGGCCTAGCAATAACATCGGCCATCTCCTTCAACACTCGTGGATGCACTCCATTGGTTCCATGGATTTGTGGATATCAAATATTCTTAGATGATCTCTGACCCAATCCTCTTTGACCAAGGGAAATTCCTCCTTTCTTTGAACTTCCTCTCTTGTCTTCAGGGTCTGTGGGCTATCTGGTCCTAATATCACTGAAGTTAAAAGTTATAATTGAGCTTTAGTGCTTAATTTATAGAAAAATAGTATGAAATGGTCATTAATTTCACCAAAAATTAAACATTTCTTTTCATGAGGAAAACCAAGACATTTAATTTTTGAGTTGAGTGTTTTACTTCTCAGTTCTGCCAGCAACCCCTAAAGCTGTTATTTATTAAGTTCTTGCAGTGAGTATCCTGATCTTGCTGTAGAATCGGATTTTCTTCCACATTTCTTGCAGTAAAACAAACTCCATTCTTCTCAGCCAATAAGCTCTCTTTCCCATTCCCAGCTGCAAAGAAGATGTTTATGATTCAGGCTATTGTTGCTCGTGTGTTACACATATAGTGTTGGAAAAGGGTTATTTGTATCAGCACCAGTTTTTTTTTTTTTTTTTTCTTAGCCATACACCCACTACACAGTGACTTTACAGAATGGACAACATAAATTCCACACTCTATTTGTTTTCTGTGAGTTCCTTTGTCCCATACAAATAGAACAACAGGAACTTACACAGCACTAAAATATGACCTGTATGGTTTTATTGAAAGGTCAATTTCAATGACCATCTTCTTCTCCTTGCCCCTTAGAGGATACAAGCCTGAAGAAATGTCCTATAGGAGGAAGATGCAAGCTGAACTCAAACCCTAATTGCTTCAGGAGAAGGGAAGCATTTGAACAGATGTTATCACAGAATCACAGAATGGCTGAGGGTAGAAGGGACCTCTGGAGGTCACCTGGTCCAAACCCTGGGCTTAAGCAGGGTCACCTAGAGAAGGCTACACAGGACCATGTTCAGGTGTTTTTTGAAGATCTCCAAGGAAGAAGACTCCACAGCTCTACAGGCAACCTGTGCCAGTGCTCCATCACTGATACATTAAAAAAAGTGCTTCCTGATCATCAGACAGAATCTCTCATATTCCAGTTTGTATCCACTGACTCTTGCCCTGGCACTGGACACCTCTTAAAAGAGCATGGTTCTGTTTTCTTTGCACCCTCCCTTCAGGTATTTATATACATGGATAACATTGCCCCTGAGACCCCTCTTCTCTTGCAGCTCTCTCAGTCTCTCCTCATAGGAGAGGTGCTCCAGGCCCTTCATATCTCTGTAGGACTTCAGTGTCTCTAGGTCTCTCTTTTACTATGTGGCTCAGCATGCATCCTGATGATCAGCAGGCGCTAATCAACACTTACACAGCTCAGGATAGCTATCAAATTGGTAGGGCCCAAGAGGTGGATCTGGGAGTGAAGGAAGAGTTTTGAGTTATATGGGTAGTACATGAAGGAGAAATAAAAGACTGGTGGAAGGGTACAGGAAGCGCCATGGTGGAGGTAGGAGAGAGGGAAGGCTTGCTGTATTGCTGTGTGAACAGCAAGTACAGAAATGCAATCTTCATGAGTTACCTGCCCCCTGGATCCAACTAGAGAAAAACGACTTTCTCTAATTGGATCTATCCAGCCCTTGTAGCAGAGATGTCAGAATCTCTGGTTACATACAGTAGTAGCTCCTATGTTAGGTATGAAAAAAGTATATAACAAATGGACTTTGCATCTATTTAGTATATTACTTGTACCTATAATGAAAGCAAATGACCAAATGTGAGGAGATGATTGTAAAAGAAAACCCAACAAGGCAGAAGTGCTTGCAGGTGATGAGGGGGCAGCTGGTCGGCCAGGAAACAGATGAAATGCATTTTAATCTTTGATCATTTTATAGCTTCTCCTTGTGTACTTGGTACTACTTTTTTATGTATTCTTTCTGCCACACTGCTTTTATTTCCTCTACCAATTTATTGCCTGTGTAACAGGCACTATTGCTTAGTTACCAATTAGTCACAGCACTCATACAATTTACAGCTGCTTGTCCATGGGTAAATTTAGTTCACACCATCTTCACAGCTGTACATGGATATATTAAGAGTAAATTTGTTTTGTATAAGTATCATACAGTACATTTGATATCAAAGCTGGCTATGAATAAAAAAAAATAATAATAATTAATCCCCAAATGCTTTTTTAAAGCTTAAGGGGTAAGTTTTTAAGGACATGTGTGGGGTTCAATGAATAAATTTTTTTATTGGTAACACGATTTGGGTATTTATCTCCCCACGCAACATTTAAAACCTCTTAATAACAATAATAACAAAAAGGCCTACTAATGACATAAAAAGGAAAAAAAAAAAAAAGAACAAATTTGCAAAAATTATCTTCTCCTCCGATTTCAGGTTTAGATTACCAGAGAGTGAGTCATTTGCAGTATTTTCCAAATTCAGGTAACAAAGTATCATATTTTTACTCTATTTTGCCTTAATGGATAAATTTTAACTTCCTGTGTAACTTTGGAATAGGTCTGTTCCAATAACAGAATCTGCTTAATTCCCATGATATCATGTAGGCACTGATCTTGCAATCACATTTGCACAGATGGACTCCTGCATCCAGATCAAGCCCACATATGCCAAAGAGGCTCCACACAATGAAGGCATCAGCTCATGGAAATCCAATTGCAAGAGCAAGACCTTAATTCCATTTAGTTTTGTCTCTTCCTAATGAGAGCTGTCAGTTACTTATAGTAATTAGGTGGCAATGGATGTTAATGGGATGAGATTTCAAATAAGCAACTTCAAAATTATATGAATAAATCATACAAATTTATTTGCTTGTCTTCTACCATATGTCCTCCTTCAACACCATGTAATTTGTTTTACATGTCTTAAAAAAGGCATATAATGTACAGGTATTGTATTTGACTTTGAAAAACTTCAAAGGTGATGCATCAGATTTTCAACTATTGTCACAAAAGAGAGAATTTACTTAATACTAGAATTGGATTTGAAAGTGAAGTTACAGATTTACAAGTAAAAATGCTCCAATCTTTTTTTTTTTAATTATTATTTATTTATTTATTTTATGCTGACAGTGCTCTCTTCAGAAACAAAACTTTCTTCTCTAAATTGCTCTTGATATGTATGTCAGAGGGAATGAGACTGTAATGCTTATTTTAGTTATAAGGGTATGATTCACTACTACATTTCTCATATTTAATGTTGGTGTCATTTATTAATATTGGTAGTAATCTGTAGGGGGTATTTCCTCATAAAACAGCTATCATAGGGGTTAAGATACAGATTTTTATCCATCTTCCTGAATTTAATGCAACCTTATGCAAACAACATATTACACTATGCCTCTTAGTATGCCAGACACTTGATGTCTTCTGTGAAGAAAACAAACAAGTTAAACAGAAATGCTTTCACACCACAGAGTGCTCAGTAGCTGGATCAGGTCAGCATTAGACAATTGCAGGTTCCAATATTTTAAATAGAGTCTTTGCAGAGAGCACTGTTAAATAACTGCACAGATCTATTCATTTTTACAAACAGAGGCAATAATTGGTAACTATTGACAATGCATACAAACACTGTTCTTCCAAGAATAGCCCAGTGTGATTAGCTCTCAGTAGATCGGCTGTTCTTTTATGAACTCTCGAGTGGCTTTTTGTCTGTATGCATTTACAGATAAAGCCACTGTAACTGAGCACAGCTGATGACTCATCTCACTGAGTTCTGTACATCTGTTCCAAAACAGTTCATTGTTTTGTTGAATAAAGAACTAACTTCTATTTTTAAGAAAGTCTGGGTTCACAACATTGTTATTAAGAAAAAGCTCAGGCAGACATCTTATAATCTTAGCCTGTGACATGAAACTCCTGCTTCAGCCTAACAGCAGTACTCAGTCTAAAAATGTCTTTTCAACATTTTCTATCTGTTGACTTTTCTTTCTCTTACCTAAATGCAGAATTCAAAGCATTTTCCTCTCTAAATCACATTTTAGTTCCAGGGATTGGGGATGATTCAGAAGTAATTGGAAGCAGAATGCAGCTGGAGTGCTCATCTAGTTCATGTATAATAAGGACTTTTACTACTTGTGCCCATTCCTGGTCTTTTGAAATGCAATATTTCAGCAAGCTATTTAGCTCACACTTCTTTAAACAGCCAAGGTTACATGCAGCTAAAAGGCCAGGAGTCTAACCTTTTATGTAAAAATAGACAACAGTGTATTTCTGCACTATTGAAGAGTCTGGAAGGATAATAAAAAATATATACTTGAGCCAAATCATGTACTATATCTTAAAAATATTGATTACCATGGATAAACTTAGATTTATGGCTATTGGTGTATTATAACAGAATACTTTAACTTGCAGCTCAGGTGTGTAAACTTAAGTTTTCAACGTTTAATATTGATTTGTCTATAATCAGAAGAGCTTTAATGCTTACAAATGAAAGTGTTTAAATGTTTGTTTAACTTTCATACAGTAATGTCAACTTGATGATTGCTATCTTAGTAGTGAAATAGGATAAAACTTTGGAAATTGAGGTTGTAAAGCTCATCAATTCTAGCAAAATTTTGGTATAATTGACTCTGAGCTGGGAAATGGACTCCTTGTCTTCAGAAACTTCCTTATACTGTTCTGCAAAGATCAAACTCAAACAATAAATCATAATGCTTTTGCAAGCAGTACAGTTTTAATTTTCACAGTGAATGTATTATGAATTTCTTGATATTTTAGGACAGTGACTGCAGACCAGCTTGCTTGGTAAAATGACGGAAGTGAACATACAGATAAAACTGTTGGTAGTTAACATTCTTTGGAATAATAAATAAAAAACAACTACAGCAGCAGATGATTTCTCCAAAATCAAATCAAGCCAAAAGGAATGTATAATGGTGGATGAGAGAACCAACTGAAAGAACTGGATGAAGTCTTCTTTGCATTCCCTGAGGGGGTAGGTGTTAATTTTTTGCAACAAGGATTTAAAATCAGAATGGGGGGGGGGGGGACTTTTTTCTTCCTCGTGAAAGCTTTGAAGTAGAAAATAAGATTTTGTTCACTGCAATATAGCAAGAATTAGACATTTTTCCTATCTGAAAATATCCCTTGGATTTTCATTTATGTTTTTGGCCTGCTGCATTTAGATACCAGTAACGCAAGAGCCCATAAGATGTCAGGGAAGACAAGACTGGTGAACACCACCTGCATCTTCACATTAAGTCTCTTCCCATGCAAGGATGTCATAAAATTTCATAAACAGATCAAGTGACAAATAAAAGCTGACCTTTTAAAAATTGTTGGCCATATAGGGAGGTCATTGAGAATCTCAGTGTTCTTACAGTTGGGAAACAAAAAGCTCAATTTTATTCATGGCTCAAATGTCCTTGTGTTGACACTGTCTTTTAGCTTAAATAGCTGTCTATCTTTCTTGATACAGTTATATCTGTAGTCTTGTCCCTGCTAAGTTTCTGCTTTATTAAGCTAGAGATCATGCTTTTTCTGCTTGTTTGTTTAATGTTATTTCCCTCCCTCCCTCCCTCCCTCCCTCCCTCCCTCCCTTCCTTCCTTCCTTCCTTCCTCCCTCCCTCCCTCCCTCCCTCCCTTCTTTCCCTCCCTTCCTCCCTCCCTCCCTTCTTCCTTCCTTCCTTCCTGATGCTCTTAATCTTTTCCAATGCCTACTGTGGTCTTACTTCATCTTCTGAGATTGGAGCACACTACTCCAGCTGAAGTCTTTGCAATACTTCTCACACAGTAACCAGTGATTTTCTGGGTCCCTTGTAAATTGAAAGTGGTGAATGTGGGGTTTGTGTTGCTGCTGTCAAAAACAAGAATGACAGGTTATTTGTTTCAGAAAACCATCTCCAGTTTTGTTTGTATGTTATAAAACCTTTAACAGTTTGGTGATGTTTTGATATGTAACACCTTAGATGGCTTGAAACTCCCACAGCTTTGCACAGCTGAGGGAACAAGACAAGATTTCTCAGTAAAAACAAGATGCTACTGGTGTCCTTGTGTCAGCTAAGCAGTCTTGAACCTGGAATTTAGTCCCTCAATGGATTCTCTTTCAGCTAAAGTCTAGATTTATTAACCTTCTAAGCACACTGCAAAGTTTGTATTTCTAATCTATCCAGTTTTAAGGAAAAAAAAAAAAAAAAAAAAAAGCTTGTTGACAGGTACAGGAACTGTTTAGCCCAGTTGGTCAAATATTCATTTATTTTATATTCTGATTTCACAGGAAAACAAGACTTACATGGTTATGCTGCACGTTTGGCTACATGTAAGTGCATAAACATATCAAAGTTATCTATTCATTTGTCTCCCACACCTACAAAACCACTTTTGAATTGGTTTCTTGATTCCAAGCAATTTGACTGAAGGGTAATATTTACACAGATTATTAAATTCCTGTAGCATTTTGTGAAAGTAGGTGGAAGGGTAAAAGGTGGGTATCAATTCCCCTCCAGTGATGGGAAAAGTTGCACTGTGAATTCATCCTTTATAAGACACCAAAGACTCCATGGTTAAGAGAAATACTTTATGAATGTTTGACCTTGGGAAAATTTCAGGAGTAATTTTATCTTCTTAGACTGACATCCATAGGAAACTCAGCTTCCTTTGTCCTAGAGCCTGGGGAACTGCTTTTTTTATAAACTGTGTTAGAACTAAGCAAAACTGTATATTTTCAATATCTGATTAAGTATTCTGCTCTTACATTGTGTAGGTATGCCTCTTGAGTTCTTCTGAACTCTTGAAATATGTTAGGCTGAATAATCAATCACAATATATCTAATATTTATACACAATCACAACTTCCACATCTGGCTGCATGCCTGTGCACCTGCTTATTTTTCTGGAGAAACTATAAATTAAAGACAGAAAAGAAAAGTGTCTTGTAGAAGTAAAAGCATCACAAATATACTTAAAAATACTTAAAGCTCAGAGGAAAAATAAAGCATGGTCTTTACTCCTGGGGTTTAGCTGAGGAATTATTTAAGGATCCAGAGGAGAGCTGACAATAGAGCAAAAGGAACAGTAAAAAAGAATCACAATTGTACAGCGTGAACAGAGAAGTAAGAATGAATAAAACCATCTGTCAAACTCATTGAGTTTTTGTGCCTCTGGAGAATGCTGTGGTCATACCCCTTCCCCCAGGCTTGGTCATTTAACAAACTTTTTACTTGTGGAAACAGTAAAAGACTATATAGTGGTGGTGGTAAAGTGCAAGCCACAGAATGAGGGAAGTAAGACTTTTGGATCAGCTAGAAAGCATGCTTGTTGTTGTATGTGCTAGTCATTTCTTAAAAATGTCTGAACTGTCATTACTGAAAACTTTCTCTCTCTACAGAGACTTTCTGTATCTCTGACTTCTCCTACCACATTGTGTGCTTACATTAGAGAAAGGAAACAAAGTTCAAATAAACAAACATCTCTATCTGCAATATTTTCATTGCACTGGTGTTAATTGGGCAGGGATTTGGGTTTTTACTCATTGGTTGTAACTCAGTGTCTCCAGTATTTTTTTTTCCTCCTTCTTATTCTTTTTCTTATTAAGCTTTCTTTTTCACTGGAATCCAGACACTGGGAATTTTGAAATACCTCTTCATTGCATACAGTGAAATGAGGACTAAACTTTTAATGCTTCTTGTAGAAACAATTTCAAAAATTTCATAGAATACTACTTATATATATATTTTTTTTTCTAGGAAATATGTTTATTCTGTAGAATTATCTTGCCACAGACATATATTCCGTAAAACTTCTCCCTCTCTCCCCTCTGTACTGCCCCTACTCTATGCATATATTTTGCATAGTTAAGCTCTGCATTTAAAGTCTGGGATCAGTCTGGAATCAGTCTGGAATCTGAAGATGAAAACCAAGAAACAGGATGGCTGCATTTCACAGAATATTCTTAATTTATTTGGAGTGAAATTGTCCTTTTATCACCTTCCCTGTAATGATTCTAGGTTCCAAAAGGAGACTGGAACAGAATGTCACTCAAAACCACTTGCCTGATTAATTTTTAATTTTGGGACATGGGCTATTTACTGTGGTGCTAGTGCAATACCTTCTACAGGAATTGTTCTCCTGGCTATCTGAATGAAGCAGTGAGAGAAGCTCCTTATGCAACATTTTGTTGTCCTCATATGGAAAAGAAAAACACTTATTCCTTTAAAGTGTTGTCCAGTCTGAAAATAGCTGGGACAGTGAAGCAAAAGAAAGATTTGCTTCCCACATTTGTGCACATCTAAACCATTGCCTGGCTGATATGTATTTATTTAGCAGTCTTACCTTTACATGATTATCTTCTGTTCTTCACTTCTATCCCTTTTAATGTTATTTTGGCTTATGAATTAAATCACCAGATGTCAGTTTAAGATGATGGAAAATTGTCTTTTAGAAAAAAATTGTTCTTTTCCCCCCTTAGTTTTAAAGAAATTGTCTTCAAGACTTGAGCCTTACTTGTCATATTCAGGAAAACACTTTTTTTTTTTTTTCCTTTCTATGAGGTTCTAACATTGAAAACATTTGTTGCCTGCATGAGAGCAAAAGAAGAACTCTTTTACCACCCCCAATGGTACCCTGGTATCTGTTTTTGTGATGTCTTTAACCTGCACATAAATCTCAGCTTGTAATGAGCTGTATCAAACCTGTGTACCTGTGCTGAACTCATGAGAACATGATATCAGACTCATGTGCAAGACTTAGACTTTAGAACTTGAATACACTTCTGTTGCATTTCTGATCCCACTTTTGCCCAATCAATACCTAGCAATGTTTTGATTGAGAAAATTCCAGTTGTTAAAATGATGTCTGCCACTGACCGTTTTGGCTTTATGCTCAAAACCCAGCATTTAAAAATGCTCCTGGATATGCTATTTAGATGTATACTATTGGTACATTTTATTAGAAACATACTAGATGGATTCAGGGTTTTACAACTCCTGTTTCTAGTGAGGTGCTGACAGTAAGGATTGAGCTTTTGGGGAGATAACAATGCTGGGATTTGTTCAGCTTCCAACTGGAGAAGCTCTGTTTGCACACAACAGTCATTCCAAAGAGGTCTGCACAAACAGCAGCCCTGTTTAGAAACTAGAAAGCTACCAGTGGGCAGTCATTTATAGCAATGCCTTTTTTTTTTCCTTTATAGATCAGGACTGGATTGGAACAGTGTAACTAATCTGTCAATTCAGTTTGAACTTTGATCTTGGGCACTTCAGGCTCAATTGAAAATTCATCTTCAGATATGGGAACGAAATGGATCACCTTGACATCTCTTTGGATGTGGAAAACACAGTGACAATCTGAACTTTGAACAAAAGATTTTCCTTCAGAAAGCTGAACGTCTTGCAAAGATCAGAAGGTTCAGTGAGAACACATTCAGATTTATGAAATCCTGTTACTGCTGAATGCACTCACACACAGACCGCTTGTGGTCCGTGGGTCCTCTACCCTTTTGTAAATCAAGACTTCCGAACTACCAGCTAGCCTTGATGAAACATTTGGCTGATGGCTTCACATTGTGGAGAAAAAAACATGTAACATATCTGATTAGCAGCTCACCGTGGACTGTAAAGTGAAATACTCCTTCTGAAAAAATATTACTGTGAGAGACACATAATTCTTTTAACATTTAAAACATTTTGAGGAAAAATATTCTGACCCTGAGACTACTTGTCAAATATGACTTGAGAGTTTCAACATCATTGAAAGTGCAGAGAGTTTATGCAACTCCTTATTCTTAAGTACCTACATAACCTGAAAGACTTTTCTTCATTTGAGGAAGAAATTTAAAGATAAGATTTCAGATGCCTTAAAAATACACAGTAATTTTAACTTTATTTTGGTTTATTTTGAAAATTCCTGTAGGGGTGGACATTAAAAAAAAAAGGTATTTGTTCTCCCAGATGTCTTATTTTGTCACAGCTCAAGACACTCACTTCAAATGCCACTTCTGCTCACTCTTCTCGCAGCTGTGATTCCTGCCCCTGATTCCTGAGGTCTCCCTGGTCTTTTCCTATGACTGCGATTTCTACATCAGATCTGTCCCACCTGAAGCTTTGCCACTTGCAAGGAGTGCATTTCTTTCACAGGGGTAGGTGAAGGAAGCTTGCAGTGGGAAAGAAAGTGCAGCCTGCTCTTGGTGGCTATCTCCCCCAGTGAGAGAAGCAGAAGCCAGGAAGGGATGAACGATGCCTCTCCATTAGCGCAAGCTCTAAGGAGGTGGACTTTTTGTTCTGGCATGCTAGAGTTGTTCCTTTCACCGGGAGACAGGATCTAGTTACCATCAAACTCTTGTCATATTCCCCCACGGCTCCTCAAAAGATGATAGCTGACAGTCTTTTAAGTGAAGGAATTAGGTGTTTCAGAAAATTTTGTGCCAATAATTCCCAGCTGAAGTAAGGAGTCATTTGTGTTCAAAACAGAGCTCACGGCAGAACCTGTGAGTGCTGCCAGAAATGGGGGTGGTGTTCCTGGCCATGTAGCCCAAGGGTTGGGGTGCAGGAGCCCACCACAAAGGTGGGGCCAGGGGCCAGGTGAGGCTCAGCTCCTGGGAGCTGAGGTCCTGTGCTTCGATTCCCTGGCAGTAGTAATGACTTCCACCAAACTCATCCTCAGAGGGGACTGTCATTTTAGTGAAGGCAGTGGTACTGGAAACATCTTCCTGGTGTGATGGGATGGTGTAACAAGCACTTTATGGAGGCCTGTGCTGAGCCCTGATGTGATTGAACTTCATGGCGCATGAAGGAGGAGAGGGCGTTGCTAGTCAGGGATGTAGCAAGAGTTTCCAAAAGCATGTGAACCCATAGAAACTGCAATACCATCAGCCCATGTTGTCTTCTAGTCTCCCCAGAGTTTTTCCAAGTGTGTGTGAGAGGATTTTTGAGGAGAGATGTGTTGTTTTTTTCTGTCTTGGTTTTTAAAACCAATGCTGGCAGTCAGAAATGACATGCCTGGGGGCTTGTTCTGACTTGACAGCAGAAAAACTGCACAGTTCACCAAAGTGATGGAGGTTGAACTCTGCCATCATCCGTTTTTTCCTCTTTGCCACTCCCTAAATATCTGGTGTGTCTGTCCTCTGCCTGCCTTCCTGGCAGGAGTGAGAGCACAGGGACACTTTTCTCCCCACCTTGGAGCTATCAACTATTACATCAATCCTGGAAGCAGGTGTCAAAAATCCACTTGCAGATCAATAAATCAGTAAGAATTGCTGACTGGTGATCTGTTTTGAAACCTAAGTCATTAAATGGCTAAGTATGTCAGGATGCAGGTGGGAAGAATTCCATCTCCTTCCTGGGGTTCTTACACCAAATTCCAGCAGTAAGGCAATTTTACAGATAACTTCTCTTTTTTGTCTATGTAGTAAAAATCTCCTTCTAGACAAAATGTCCAGCACACAGCCAGAGAAATACACATATGATGAGTGAACAATTGGCTGATGGGTCGGGCTCAGACGGTTATGGTAAATGGGGTTACATCATGCAGGAAGGCAGGAAGCCAGTCATTTGTGGGGTTCCACAGGTGTCCATTTTAGGGACAGTTGTCTTCCATGTTTTCCTAAATGATTTGGATGCAGAACTTGAATGTATACTAAGTAAGTTTGTGGATAACACTAGTTTGGGAGGAGCGCTTGACTCCATTGAGGGTAGAGAGGCCTTGCAGTGAAATTTTCACAAATTAGAGGGCTGGGCAATCACCAGCCACATGAAGTTTTGGAAGAGCAGGTGCTGCATTCTGCACCCGGGAAGGGGAAGTCCCAACATAGGAAGAGCAGCTGAGGTCACTTGGTTTGCTCAGCCCAGAGCAGAGCAGGCTCAGTGGAGGCCTCATTGTGGCCTGCAGCTCCCTCACGAGGGGAGTGGAGGGGCAGGCACTGAGCTCTGCTCTCCGGGGACAATGACAGGACCCGAGGGAACAGCATGAAGCTGTGATAGGGGAGAGTCAGGCTGGGTGTTAGGGAAAGGTTCTTCACTGAGAGGGTCATCGGGCACTGGGACAGGCTCCCCAGGGAAGTGGTCATGGCACCAGGCCTGCTGGAGTTCAAGAAGTTGGACAATTCTCTCCAACACATGGTCTGATTTTTTGGGTGGTCCTTTGGGGACCCAGGAGTTGGACTCGATGATCCTTTTGGATCCCTTCCAACTCAGGGTATTCTATGATTCTATGATTAATATTTGTTTGTTATTAAGGTTTTGGAGAAGTCTTGAGTTGCCAGCCTTTTACTAACTGAATAATGTCATGCTGACAGATGTAAAATTTAGTTTGACAACTGAAATCATGTGGACACTGAGGGGATGACAGTAAGACCAGGGTGATGGGTGGTGTCACCCTGAAATCCAAAAGCAGAGCAAGGCACATCTCCTTCCAGCAAAGGTATCCATATGGAGAGCTCATCCAAGGAGGTTCCTGACCATTCTTTGCTGCTGTGTTGTGCATTCATGCCCTGCTTTAACACCAGAAGGTACAGCACTTCATTAAAACAAACAGGATTTGTAAGTTTTTTTTTTTTTTTTTTTCCATGACTGTGAATCCAGCAGCAGCTTTAATGCTAATATTGGGATTTAAATAGCTGGCCTTACAACAATCAAACAGGGATTAACCATACTTAGCTCTGCAGGAACATTTAGATCTTTAGATCAAAATGAGATACTTTAGAATAAATCTGTTGAAACTTTTATTTTGATCCCAGGAAGATCTTGGAATGAATGGGAAGCTTATTCTTATTTCTGAATACTATAGAATAATTGATTTTTCTATGTGTGATAATTGAAAGGGTGTTAGCAGAAGTTTTAAAGGTCATAGAACAATAACAATATAATTTCAATATCTTAAAGAAAACCATGCTAAAGTACAGTTAGCTCATTCCCTTCATCTTTAAACGATATATTTAATAGCATATGATGTTTCTTAATATTTAGCAAGTAGGTGTTTTGATTCCATTTATTCAGGCTTATAGTTTAACATATGCATTTACACATACTGCTTTAAACACAGCAGGAGGAAAGCACTTTTCATTTTATCCTTCCTAAATTTTTGCTTTTATTTTTGTCGCTTCCCAATATGCTAACACCCTCAGAAACATTAACATTTTTGATCCTGTAATATTAATGAATCACATCAGCATTGTGTTGTAAGTCACTATTTCTATCCTATCTCTACAGTATTCTGGCTTCCTCTCCCCCCCATTAGCTTAACTCAACCCCCAGAGTTGCACTGATTTTATCAGTGGTGTTTAAATATGTTACTGTTACTGAGGGGTTAAGCAGGTAGGATGATTGCAGTAATAAAAATTGATAAGTAGTCAGGTTATCCTTCCTAATTTATTGCCATGGCAACAGACAGCACATGTGGCTTGTTGCTGAAGAACAGAATGCTAATAATCAAATGTGTCTTACCCAAATGAATATATACACAGCTTACTAATACAGTGTCTTGACATTGTATACATTACTGAATAGCAGCATACATTAATTCTGCATCTACGTTACTTGATGCATATGCTCTGGAGAATAGGACAAATGAAAAAGCACGTCTACTACATCAAAGCTGTTCATTAAAATAATGTATTTTAAATAGTATATACAGTGAAAGATCCAATTCTTTAACACTTATCTTGTTTATTTCAGTGGGTGGTTGGTATACTAGGAAAATACAGTAATGCATAGTCATTGTGAGATGAGATGGCATAAAAATAACCAACACAGCACTGGAGTTCAATTAAGCAATAATCTCTGGGAAAAAAAAAAAAGGTCATTACTAGCAGTTAATGGTTGGTTTGTTAGTTAATGGCCCAAGGCAAAACTGAGAGCAGTTAAGCCTCTAACAAACTGGTTGTGAATTATGACAACTATGGTTTTGCTGGGGATTTTTCCCCCTATTATGATTGTATATGACAGTTTATGATAGAAATATTGTGTTTTTAAAAACAGTAGTTGATACACAGGAACCGTCATTTTTTCAAGGAAATACACATTTGATTTTCTATAAACAAGGAAGAAAAATACTCTTTTACATATATATACATATGTCTTCTACATATACAATAATACACATGTATTTCATATTAAATATATAAGATATGCTATCTATGTTATGTAATAATATAGAGACTATATATAATGTATGAAGCTACATGTCAAACATGACCTGGGAATATCACTGAAAGTCCAGAGGATATATATGTGCATACACACATAACTTCAGGCTTTTGTCTAATGTCCTCTGCACATGCTTCAGTGAATTGGTAAAGAGAATAAAGGAGGAAAAAAAAATCAGCTCATTCCACTGTTTTGAAAACTTAAAGCCCCTGCTTCATCTGCACTCAGCAATGCCATCATTAAAATTCTTAACCTAAAATCTTGTACCAGTCACTGTTTGTTTGGCACTTTAATCTGAAAATTAATGTATCAGTCATGCTTTCTATTAAGGCCACAGGATTTGCTATAACCAGGACAAACTATGCACCCAAACTCATAAGACTGAGGCTTGAAACAACTGCGCTGGGGAATATAGTGTTGTGTCTATTCGAAATGAAAGCTTTGCTACATTGAGATGGATATTTTCCTCACCAAAATTCTTGGGATACAAGCACAGTCTACTTCCAGAAAGCAAAAAGTGATGGGGTTTTAATCAACTTCCTGGAGATTTAAAAGTATCTTGATAAACTGAAATGGTTGGTGAAAATTGCCATGATGTTATAGTAAAACAGCTTCACAATGAATCTGAGGTGAGGCAATTTCAGATAAGACAGGAAGCCGTAAAACTGTCATGAACATAAAGCAAACTGTATTTACAGTACAAGTACTATATATTCATTCTGAAAATTTTCATGAGTACAATTCAGTGCTATATAATAAAGTACCAATTTATATACGTGCAGGTGTAGGTAGGTTGCTAATTCTAGGAATGGTGAATTTGGACTAGATTGAGTTCTGGTGTTAGCTCTATTCATATTTATATATTAATTTTGTTAGATATGAAAAAAGAAGTCACTTTTCCAATCATCTGCCAAGAGTGAAAGTGTCCTATATGATCCTCAAAGAATGGGAATTTATATACAAAGAACTTCTAAACTATTTAACTTTTGAAAGTTACTCTGAAATCTGTTTATATATGTATATATATACATATATGTGGATATCCATGTTTATGTATGTGCACACGTAAACACACAACATTACATGTGAAACAAGAATGCAAATATATTAATCATTTACCTCCCGATCTCAACGGACTAAAGAAGTGCATGGCCAAAGTTCAAATATGCATATGTACTGTCTTAGTGCTAAATAGGTGTTTGCATTTTTTCCGACAAGACTCCTGGCATCATACAACAAAATAAAGACCTACTGTACTAGGTAGCTGTTTAATTTTTTTTTTATTTTTTTTTAACTGCCAATGTTCTGTCCCTCCTTAAACAAGCAGCCCAGCAGAGCTTTCAACTTGAGCCTTAGGTTACTATTTCTTTTTTTTTTTTTTCTTTTTCTTTCTTGTAAAGTGCTTGTGCCCCACTATCGAGACCTGCTTCACCAAGCAGGAGTTACTGGGATTGCAAGGAAAGTTGCTGCTGTGTAGATCTCTAGTGAGTCTGAAAAACAAAGTGATTGAGCTATGAAATGGGGAGGAGAGGGGGAGAATAAAAGAATAAAAAAGAAGGAGCCTTTCTTTAAGCCACTGCATATTCTTGTAAAGACTTGTAGCAAGGAAAAGATTCAGAGATTCCTAAGAGATACCAAACAACTGGTATAGATCAAGCTGAACTTGATATACTGTGGAGAAAAAGGCATGACCATTAGACTGAATTACATAACCAGATGGGCACACTTAAAGGATAGGCTCATGGAGAGGCTATTATTTCTAACATTTCCATTAAGAATGCATTACAGCACTGTAGCTTTATGGTACATGGGGCTTTACATTGGATCCACAATAAAAGAAACTGCAATTGTTCAACTGCATGATAATGTTAGAGTAAATATTACATACACCACCAGAAGGCCTCTTATTATTCTTGACAAATATCAGTACCAAAAGAGCTCCTCACAAAAAAAAATAACAGGATAATTTAAATTTATTTATTTATTTATTTATTTAATCGTTGAGGTTAGGTCAGACCCACTGACAATTTTTCCATCATATATTCTTAGAAGAATATTAGAAGTTCTAATACTTCAAACAGTTCCTGATGTCAGGTTTGCTTTTATCTAAAAGGACAGAAATATTTAGTCTTAGTGAAATAATAGACGCTACATGCAGAAGGGTCTGCAAAATATGACCTACTATAGTAAAACCTTCCCAAGTAGAGCATCTGAGGAAAGATCTCCATGAATCTTCCCAATACTTTTTGATGTAAAAAAAAAAGATAATGTGAAATCTGCAGGATTACCTGACTTCACTCAAGTTTTCCTCACAGTGGACTTTGAAATCACCACAGTCAAGGCCTTCAGTTATAAAATGACTGCTAGCTACCTCAGGGTTGTCTAGGTCAACAGTAAGGGTCAGATTGAAATGTTTTAGCAGCTGTTTTGCTTGTCAGTTGTTTGCTTGACGAAGCTGGTGGCCTTCTATGATGGGGTTACAGCATCGGTGAATAGGGGAAGAGAAACTGACATAATCTATCTGGACTTGTGCAAAGCATTTGGCACATTCCTCCATGATACCATTGTTTCTGAATTGGAGAGACACAGATTTGATGGACGGGCCATTCAGTTGTGTATGGAATTGGCTGGATGGTAATACTCAAAGAGTTGCAGTCAGTGGCTCAATGTCCAGGTGAAAAGCAGTGATGAGTGGTGTTCCTCAGGGGTCAGTACTGGGAACAGTACTGTTTTACAACTTCTTTGGTGATGTGGACAGTGAAATTGAGTGCACCCTCAGCAAGTTTGCCAACAACACCAAACTGCATGGTAGGTTGACACACTGAAGGGAAGGGATGTCATCCAGAGGGACCTAGATAGAGTTGAGAGGTGGGCCTGTGAGAACCTCATGAGATTAAAAAGTCCAAGGTCTTGCATCTGGGCTGGGGCAATCCCAAGCACAAATACAGGCTGGGCAGAGAATGGATTGAGAGGAGCCCTGAGGAGAAGCACCACCCTGACCTGGGGGTGTTGGTTGACAAGAAACTCAACATGAGCCAGCAATGTGCGCTTGCAGCCCAGAAAGCCGAGAGTATCCTGGGATGCATCAAAACAAGTGTGGCCAGCAGGTCAAGGATGGTGATTCTCCCCCTCTACTCTGCTCTCATGAGGCCCCAGCTGTGGGCACTCACTGTGTTCAGCTCTGGGGCCCTCAGCACAAGAAGGGCATGGAAGTATTAGAACAAGCCCAGAGGAGGGTCACAAAGATGATCAAGGGGCTAGAGCACCTCTTCTACGAAGACAGGCTGAGGGAGCTGGGGTTGTTCAGCAAGAAGAAGAGAAGGCCTCTCTCTGAAGTGGCCTTTCAATACCTAAAGGGGGCCTACAGAAAAGCTGGGGAGGGGCTCTTTGTCAGGGAGTGGTGTGACAGGACAAGGAGAAATGGCTTTAAACTAAAAGAGGGTAGGCTTAGATTAGATATAAAGAAGAAATTCTTTACTCAGAGGGTGATGAGGCACTGGAACAGGTTGCCCAGAAAGGCTGTGGATGCCTCATCCCTGAAGTGTTGAAGACCAGGCTGGATGGGGCTTTGAGCAACCTGGTCTAGTGGAAGTCATCCCTGCCCATGTCAAGGGGGTTGGGATCTGATGATCTTTAAGGTCCCTTCCAACTCAAGCCATTCTGTGATTCTATGATATCCTCTTGTTTATAAGAGACTGATATACCTTTATCACCTGGGCAAAATATCGGATTCTGATCAAAGATAGGATATGGAATAAATACATCCGTGCTGCAACGGAGCACGGGATCGGGACAGGCAGGGCTATTTTTCGGGCATCGAGCCTACGTGAGGGAGCCGCCAGGCACCGGCAGCCCTCGTGAGGGAGGCTGACGAGGCATAGGCGGAGCCAGCAGCGTCAGCGACAGCGTCAGCGGCGGGCCTTTTAAATCGGGCACCACCGCCATTTCAGAGCCACTTGCTGAGGCGACCGGCTCCGGGGCAGACGCGTGCTGCAACGGAGCGCGGGATCGGGACAGGCAGGGCTATTTTTCGGGCATCGAGCCTACGTGAGGGAGCCGCCAGGCACCGGAAGCCCTCGTGAGGGAGGCTGACGAGGCGTAGGCGGAGCCAGCAGCGTCAGCGACAGCTCCTCCCCCCGGCCGTTCAAAGGCAGCCTTCAAAGGCAGGGAGCGCGAGCGACCAGGAGCGCGGCGAACAGGGCTGGCAAACAGGGAGTGACGCAGCAGTTAGCGAGGCAGTTAGTGCGGGCAGGGCGGGCGGAGCGCTCACACCCGCCCATAGGGACAACTCCTCCAACGGCACTCTCCTGTCAGCTGGGCTGCAATGGTCTCCACCAGGCACGGTGCTTTCTCTAGGAAGTCAGTACACACCCAGACCGACTGCCCGCCCAAACATGCGGCAGTTCAGCTCTCCGGATGCGGGGAGTGTCTGAGCCTCTTGCTGCCATCGGCGGGAGGCAGAGAGACTGCTTGCGTGAGGTGCGAGCAGGTGGACGACCTGGTCCGCATGGTGGCGGAACTCAAGGAGGAGGTGCAGAGGTTGAGGGATATCAGTGCGAGCGGGAGATAGACTGGTGGAGCAACTCCCTGCAGGACCGGAGGGAGAGGGACCAGGGTGAGACGCTCCAAAGGGGGGTGGACCCCCTGCCCTGTCGCCATCGGGCAGAGGGAGGGGACCTGCGAGTTGAGGAGGAATGGAGACAGGTCCCTGCTTGACCTCGCAGGAGATGACCTCCCCTTCCTGTGCCGCCTTCCCAGGTGCCCTTGAACAATAGGTTTGAGGCCCTGGAGCTGGAGAGACCGGTGGGTGTGGATGAGGTAGGAAGCCTACCCAGGAGGATGCCTGAGGTGAGGAAGTTGACTCCACGCCTCAGGACTGCCTCCACCAAGAAAGAAAGAAGGGTGATTGTTGTGGGCGACTCCCTCCTCAGGGGAACGGAGGGCCCTATTTGTCGGCCTGACCCCACACATAGGGAAGTCTGCTGCCTCCCTGGGGCCAGGGTCAGAGACATTACCAGGAAGCTTCCAAACCTGGTTCGCCCCTCTGACTATTACCCGCTTTTGATAGTCCAGGCTGGCAGTGACGATGTTGAAAAGAGAAGCCTCAAGGCTATCAAACAGGACTATAGGGGGCTGGGACGATTGGTGGAGGGAGTGGGAGTGCAGGTGGTGTTTTTGTCCATCCCTGCGGGGGAAGGGAGAGGCACGGAGAGGACACGGAAAGCTCGCGTGGTTAATAGGTGGCTCAGAGGCTGGTGCCAGCACAGAAATTTTGGGTTTTTTCACCATGGGGAGCTTTACTCGGCACCCGGCCTGATGGCCCCAGACGGGTCCCTATCTCCAAGGGGAAAACGGATCCTAGGCCAGGAGCTGGCGGGACTCATAGAGAGCGCTTTAAACTAGGTAAGAAGGGGGACGGGGCTCAAACAAGGCTTGTTGGAGCTGTGCCGGGGGAAACAATGGCTAGGCCGGGGAAGAAGGCGATGGCCCAGCTGAAGTGCATCTACACTAATGCACGCAGCATGGGTAACAAACAGGAGGAGCTGGAAGCCATCGTGCAGCAGGCAGGCTACGACTTGGTTGCCATCACGGAGACGTGGTGGGACCGCTCCCACGATTGGAGTACTGCAATGCCTGGCTATCGGCTCTTCAGGAGGGACAGGCAGCACAGAGGGGGTGGTGGCGTGGCTCTCTACATTAGAGAATCTTTTGATGTTGTGGAACTCCAGGCTGGGAATGATAAGGTTGAGTCCCTGTGGGTTAGGATCCGCGGGAAGGCCGGCAAGGCTAGCTTCCTGGTCGGGGTCTGTTATAGACCGCCGAACCAGGATGAGGAGACGGATGAGGAGTTTTATAGGCAACTGACAGAAGTTGCAAAATCATCGGCGCTTGTCCTCGTGGGGGACTTCAACTTCCCGGACATATCCTGGATACACAACACGGCACAGAGAAAGCAATCTAGGAGGTTTCTGGAGAGCGTGGGAGATAGCTTCCTGACGCAGCTGGTCAGTGAACCTACCAGGGGTGGTGCCCCGCTAGACCTTCTCTTCACAAACAGAGAAGGACTGGTGGGAGATGTGGTGGTCGGAAACTGTCTTGGGCAGAGTGACCACGAAATGGTAGAGTTCTCTATTCTTGGCGAGGCCAGGAAGGGGACCAGTAAAACTGCTGTCTTGGACTTCCGGAGGGCTGACTTTGAGCTGCTCAGGACGCTGGTTGGCCGAGTCCCTTGGGAGGCGGTTCTGAAGGGCAGAGGAGTCCAGGAAGGCTGGGCGCTCCTCAAGAAGGAAATCGTGATGGCACAGGAGCGGTCCGTCCCCACGTGCCCAAAGACGAGCCGGCGTGGAAGAAGACCGGCCTGGCTCAACAGAGAGTTGCAGCTTGTGCTTAGCAGGAAAAAGAGGGTTTATAATCTTTGGAAAAAAGGGCGGGCCACTGAGGAGGACTACAAGGATGTAGCGAGGCTGTGCAGGGAGAAAATTAGAAAGGCCAAAGCTCATCTGGAGCTCAACCTGGCTACTGCCGTTAAAGACAACAAAAAATCCTTTTACAAATATATCAACGCGAAACGGAGGACTAAGGAGAATCTCCATCCTTTACTGGATGCGAGGGGAAAACTAGTTACTAAGGATGAGGAAAAGGCTGAGGTGCTTAATGCCGCCTTTGCCTCAGTCTTTAGCGGCAATACCGGTTGTTCTCTGGATACCCAGTGCCTTGAGCTGGTGGAAGGGGATGGGGAGCAGGACATGGCCTTCGCTATCCATGAGGAAATGGTTGGCGACCTGCTACGGAGCTTGGATGTGCGCAAGTCGATGGGGCCGGATGGGATGCACCCGAGGGTACTGAAAGAACTGGCGGAGGAGCTGGCCGAGCCGCTTTCCATCATTTATCGGCAGTCCTGGCTATCGGGGGAGGTCCCAGTTGACTGGCGGCTAGCCAATGTGACGCCCATCTATAAGAAGGGCCGCAGGGCAGACCCGGGGAACTATAGGCCTGTCAGTTTGACCTCAGTGCCAGGAAAGCTCATGGAGCAGATTATCTTGAGGGTCATCATGCGGCACTTGCAGGGCAAGCAGGCGATCAGGCCCAGTCAGCATGGGTTTATGAAAGGCAGGTCCTGCTTGATGAACCTGATCTCCTTCTATGACCAAGTGACGCGCTTGGTGGATGAGGGAAAGGCTGTGGATGTGGTTTACCTTGACCTCAGTAAGGCTTTTGACACAGTTCCCCACAACATTCTCCTCAAGAAACTGGCTGCTCGGGGCTTGGACTGGCGTACGCTTCGCTGGGTTAGAAACTGGCTGGATGGCCGGGCCCAGAGAGTTGTGGTGAATGGAGTCAAATCTGGTTGGAGGCCGGTCACTAGTGGTGTCCCCCAGGGCTCGGTACTGGGGCCGGTCCTCTTTAATATCTTTATCGATGATCTGGATGAGGGCGTCCAGTGCACCCTCAGTAAGTTTGCAGATGACACCAAGCTAAGTGCGTGTGTCGATCTGCTCGAGGGCAGGAAGGCTCTGCAGGAGGATCTGGATAGGCTGGAGCGATGGGCTGAGGTCAACTGTATGAAGTTCAACAAGGCCAAGTGCCGGGTCCTGCACCTGGGGCGCAACAACCCCAAGCAGAGCTACAGGCTGGGAGATGAGTGGCTGGAAAGCTGCCTGGCCGAGAGGGACCTGGGAGTATTGGTTGATAGTCGGCTGAATATGAGCCAGCAGTGTGCCCAGGTGGCCAAGAAGGCCAACAGCATCCTGGCCTGCATAAGAAGCAGTGTGGCCAGCAGGTCTAGGGAAGTGATTGTGCCCCTGTACTCAGCTCTGGTGAGGCCGCACCTTGAGTACTGTGTTCAGTTTTGGGCCCCTCGCTACAGGAAGGACATGGACGTGCTCGAGCGAGTCCAGAGAAGGGCGACCAAGCTGGTGAGGGGTCTGGAGAACAAGTCTTACGAGGAGCGGCTGAGGGAGCTGGGCTTGTTCAGCCTGGAGAAGAGGAGGCTCAGGGGCGACCTTATCGCTCTCTACAGTTACCTTAAAGGAGACTGTAAAGAGGTGGGGGTTGGTCTGTTCTCCCACGTGCCTGGTGACAGGACGAGGGGGAATGGGCGAAAGTTGCGACAGGGGAGTTTTAGGTTGGATGTTAGGAAGTACTTCTTTACCGAAAGGGTTATTAAGCATTGGAAGGGGCTGCCCAGGGACGTGGTGGAGTCACCATCCCTGGAGGTCTTTAAAAGACGTTTAGATGTAGCCCTTAGCGATATGGTTTAGTGGAGTACTTAGTGTTAGGTCGGAGGTTGGACTCGATGATCTTGAGGTCTCTTCCAACCTAGAAATCTGTGATACTGTGATTGCTCTAGCCACAAGGATTATAGCCTAATTACATGTCACAGTCTCTAAGACTGTGATTTTCCCAGAGCTATCACTCATGGTCTTGGAGGCTTTCTGTACGCCACAGAGCTCCCTGGGAGTTAGTTCCACAACAAATTGTGTTTGCAGAGGTTAATTCTGTCTCTGTATCTTTTAAGATTTAATTGAGTGACTTTGCTACTGTAAAGCTATTTTAAAGGAGTATTTTACAAGTTACCCATTTATCTCTGGGAATCTGCCCATCCACCGCCCACTTTCCGTCCCTGGCCTCTTGTTCCTCCAGGACTCCCTCCACCACTCATTTTCCTTTTTCTCCCAGTTTCCAATCTCAGTCTCCCCATGTCAAATCTTGTCCAGCAAGTGTTAGTGGGTACCATCTCTTCTCCAAGCTTTGCCACTTTTTATCTATTCCCTTCTCTAGCATCCTCCCTTCTCTAGCATCCTTGACTCAGATTTAAGACTTACCGTAGCTATTTTCAGTCTCCTGCTAAGTCCCATTCTATCCCTAGTCCCATCTCACAGCTCTGTTTTAAAGCATTAAATTCTTACTCCAAAAGCAATGTGTGTATTAATTACAGATTAGTCTTGAATATATTACATTTTCTCAAGCTGAATGAGACTATTTTCTCAGATTAAAAAAAAAAAAAAAAAAAAAAAGGACTACCAAAACCTCTCCAAAATCTTGTGTAATAATCTCAGTTCATTTTGGGAGAGAAGCTAGCTGTTAACCTCCCTGCTGTGTGTGTCTCTTTCTATCTGCCTATACACTGTAGATACTTATATTAAGTTTATTATTGTGGTTTCATCACCTCATTGTTATGTGACTTTATAATTATCGGTGACATATATATCACCATCTTCCCACTATAAGACATTTTATTCTGTTACTTAAAACTTTGTTAAATTTTAACAGTAGCAACTAATGATTTCCATACAGGTGTCTTCTGGGGGCTATGTTTTTTTGTTTGTTTGTTTGGTTTGGTTTGGTTTGGTTTGTTTTTCTCAGATGATTATTTCAACGATTTTCTAGAATTATTTACACTCACATGTGCACACATAAGCTATAACAAATCTTGGCTCTGGAGCAGGGAAAAGTGATCTTTCTATGTGGTATATCATTTTCTACACTTTTACTTTTTTTTCTTTTTCTAAAATCCACTAAATAAAGTACTTAAATCTTTGTTAAGAGTCAAGAGACGTTGCTTCAGTTTTGGCAGAACTAAAGTGTAGGGGCAAAGCACAACTTCCCCTGCAATTCTGGCTATCCAGAAGTCAAGAAATGCCATTTCCTTGAGCACAGGGATAGAGAGTATTGCCCTCTTGTTTTTGAAGTACAATACTGTATCTGCCTCTACTTGGCAGTAGGAAGAAAGTGGGAAGTTTTCTACTAGAATTCAGAAAAATGAGGGTCTGAGTAAGGCAGCAAGACATGCAAAACTAAAGAAGCAGCTCAAGATAACAATGAAAAACTTGAGGAAAAAAAAGGTTGAGGGATAAGAAGCAGGACTGAAAGCCCTAGCAGCAGACTGAGGTAGAGAGCTGAAGAATGCGGGAGTTAAGGATGTTACTGAAATCAACTCTGAACCTTCAGAAAACATTCTTACACTATTCAGACCTTGGTCTGTGCAAATCACCTCAGACATCAACTACTGAAGGAAGACTGTAGAGCATGGTGGAGAGTTAGAATCATAGAATCATAGAATATCCCAAGTTGGGAGGGACCCATAAGGATCATCAAGTCCAACTCCTGGCACCGCACAGGTCTGCCCAAAAGTTTAGACCATGTGACTAAGTGCACAGTCCAATCTCTTCCTAAATTCAGACAGGCTTGCTGCAGTGACTACTTCACTGGGGAGCCTGTTCCAGTGTGCACCCACCCTTTCAGTGAAGAACCTCTTCCTGATGTCCAGCCTAAACTTCCCCTGCCTCAGCTTAACACCGTTCCCACGGATCCTGTCACTGGTGATTACGGAGAATAGGTCACCTGCCTCTCCACTCCCCCTTGCGAGGAAGTTGTAGACTGCGATGAGGTCCCCCCTCAGCCTCCTCTTCTCCAGGCTGAACAGGCCAAGTGACCTCAGCTGCTCCTCATATGTCTTCCCCTGTAGGCCCTTCACCATCTTTGTCGCCCTCCTCTGGACACTCTCCAACAGTTTAATGTCCTTTTTGTACTGTGGTGCCCAGAACTGCACACAGTACTTGAGGTGAGGCTGCACCAGCGCAGAGTAGAGCGGGACAATCACTTTCCTCAACCGACTAGCAATGCCGTGCTTGATGCATCCCAGGATACGGTTGGCCCTCCTGGCTGCCAGGGCACACTGCTGGCTCATATTCAACTTGCTGTCAACCACAACCCCCAGATCCCTCTCTGCGGGGCTGCTCTGCAGCGTCTCGTCGCCCAGTCTGTACGTATAGCCAGGGTTGCCCCGTCCCAGGTGCAGGACCCGGCACTTGCTTTTGTTAAACTTCATGCGGTTGGTGATTGCCCAGCTGTCCGATCTGTCCAGATCTCTCTGCAAGGCCTTTCCAACTTCATCTGAGTCCACAACGCCTCCAAGTTTGGTGTTGTCGGCAAATTTGCTCAAAACACCTTCTAGGCCTACATCCAAATCATTTATAAAAACATTGAAGAGGACTGGCCCTAAAATGGAGCCTTGAGGGACCCCACTAGTGACCATCCGCCAACCAGATGTGGCCCCATTTATCACAACCCTTTGAGACCTGCCCGCCAGCTTATTGCTCACCCATTGTATGATGCTTTTGTTAAGTTGTATGCTCGACATTTTGTCCAGTAGGATCCTATGGGAAACCGTGTCAAAAGCTTTGCTGAAGTCCAAAAAGATCACATCAGCTGGTTTCCCTTGGTCGACTAGATGGGTGATCTTATCATAAAAAGAAATTAAATTTGTTAGGCAGGACCTACCCCTCATGAACCCATGTTGGCTGGGACCAATGACTGCATTGTCCCCTAGGTGCGCTTCAATAACTTCAAGGATCATCCTCTCTATAATTTTACCAGGCACTGACATGAGACTGACAGGCCTGTAATTGCTAGGGTCTTCTTTCTTACCCTTCTCGAAAATTGGCACAACATTTGCCAGCTTCCAGTCTACCGGGACCTCTCCAGATTCCCAAGATCATTGAAAAAATTTGATAGAGGTCCCACGATGACGTCAGCCAGCTCTTTAAGCATCCTGGGATGAATCCTATCTGGACCCATGGACTTGTATGGATCCAGATGGAGCAGCAATTCCCACACACGTTCAGGATCAGTTGTGAGTTTGTCATTCCCACCATCATGGTCCTCCAGCTCAGGGTACCCTGGGTCCCGAAGCCCATCATCAGCATTGAAGACAGAGGCGAAGAAGGCATTAAACGTCTCTGCTTTGCCTATGTCATTGTCTTTGAGGAGACCCTCCCCATCTAGTAGCGGACCTATGTTTACTTTGGTTCTCCGTTTTCTGTTCACATATCTAAAAAAAAACTTTTTTATTGTCTCCCACACACATGGCCAGCTTCAACCCTAGTTGGGCTTTGGCCACATGAATTTTCTCTCTACAAACACGAACAGCATCCCTGTATTCCTTCCTTGTCGCCTGACCCTCCTTCCAGCAGCCGTACACTTTCTTTTTTCGCCTAAGCTCCAGTAGAAGTTCCCTGGTCAGCCAGGCCAGCCTTCTGCCCTGCCTGCCTGACTTCTGATATTTTGGAATCGCCTGATCTTGTGCTTTTAGAAGGCAGTGCTTAAAGATTGACCAGCACTGATGGACGCCAATGCCTTCAAAAGCAGTTTCCCAGGGGACCTTGCTGACTAGTTCCCTGAGCAGCCTGAAGTCTGCATTCCCCATATCCAGGGCTGAAGTTTTGGTGACAGTTTTCCTTCTGTCACCGTAAATTCTAAACTCAACCACTTCATGGTCACTATGACCGAGACAGCCACCAATTGCCACATCTCCCACAAGACCCTCTCTGTTCTCCAGCAACAGATCTAGGAGGGCACCTTTCCTAGTTGGCTGTCTTAGCACCTGCACCAAGAAATTATCATCTAGGTGCTTATGAACCTCCTGGACTTGCTCATGTCAGCCGTGTGGTGATCCCAGTTGACATCTGGCAAGCTGAAATCCCCCATTAGGACAAGGGGAGTTGATCTCGAGGCGTCTCTTAGTTCTGCAAAGAATAATTCATCGGCGTTGTTGTCCTGGCCAGCTGGTCTGTAATAGACTCCCACAACAACATGTCCTTTATTTGTTCGTCCCTTAATCCTTACCCAGAGGTTCTCAACTTTGTCACCGCCAACTTGAAGTTCCACAGAGTCCAGCCCATGCTTCACATACATAGCCACCCCGCCACCTCACCTACCCTGCCTGTCCCTCTCGAAGAGCCTGTAACCATCTATTGCAACACACCAGCCACAGGACTCATACCACCAGGTTTCGCTTATGCCGATGATGTCGTAGCTGTGGGACTGGGCCAAGACTTCTAGCTCATCCATTTTATTCCTCATACTGTGTGCATTTGTGTAGAAGCACTTCAAATGTGCCTCCCTACACGCAGCACCTTGTGTAGCCGACCGGAGGGCCTCACTAGCACACAGTCCCTCTGATTCTAGCACACCATCCCTTAGCTCATCAGCAGCATGCCTGGTTTTATCCCCTTCCCCCTTCGACTCTAGTTTAAAGCCTAAAGATTTTCAGAGTTCCGTACTCTGAAACTGTGGCTCTCTAAAACTTCATATTTCCAAACAAATTTAATATTTGGCTAGTTTGGTCTGTTTCCCCTTTTCATCTCCTCTTTCATCTCACCAGTTCCCAACCCTTAGTCTGTTTGTGCAGCCATTTCCACCTCCCCACCCCCCTCCCCCCACATCTCTTCATCCGTCATATTCAGAGAGTGAATTTAGCAGAACTAGGGGCGGTAGAGCCCCTGTTACCACCACCTGATACAGACCATGCCTACATGACAATGGAAAAGCAGTGTTGCCTTTCTCTCCCACCTTCTCCAAGCTTAGATCAACACTTATCCTCATGTTCCCTAAAGCACCAAAAATAGATTTGACAACAGCTTTGTATGGTGTGTGCACATTATATGTACTGAACATACAGTTAACATTTACGTCTATCTTTTTCTGTTGATATATGAGTTTAGGTGTTATTTTGTTGCACTCCACAGTACACTGAAATCCAGCTCTGAGTATAGATCCTTAAATTCCCATGATCTGTGAATTTCAGAATGACCTGGGGGTAAAATGCATTTCCCCCAGTAAGAAGACCAAGGTCTTTAGCTCATAGCTCTTGCTTTCCGGGAAATTGCATTCTGAGAAAGAATGCACAAGTTCTAGTTCAACCCTAATCAATTCCACTGTCATGATTACATTCAAAAGGTGTTGTTTTATTTTAGTTGAGACACGTTCCAGTTGCTAAAGATGAGCCCTCTCTTCAACTCCACTCTCAGGAACCATGAGTTCCACTTCATGTGATGGCTGGCTCCTGTGCTGCTCTGCACTGACTGTTCTCCAGCACACAGTCCACACTGTACACTGAATGAAACAGCCATCCCCTGCGAAATATTGCATGAGATTATACAATAAAAGACAGAATCATAATGTGCGTGCACTGGAGGTCAAAATTAAGGTCATGTAGGTTATTCTGTAATGATTTCTGATTGCTTGTCTTAATTTTTGCACAGCACCTATCTTGCTCCTCTTTTAAAGACCCTATTCTCCCTCTCAGCCTCCAACGTTCTTTCTTAACCAACTCTGCCTTTTCCAGAATCATGTTTCTGCCTCTCTTTGTTCCTGTTTCTTGCCCCTATTTTGATATTTTCTGTACTCGCTCTCTACTCCTATTTCTCACTGCTGTTTGAACAAACACTTCACTGCCTAAGGCCACTGTCTCCTGACAAATACAACTCCCCCCTTTCCGCCCCACCCTCATGTCTGACTCTACCTTCTCTCTAACTCTAACACAAAATACTTTCAGATGTACAGAAGACTTTCTGATTTAATTTCCTCTCCAGACACAGAGGGGAATTATTTGAAAAATCCTGATTAGACATGATCTGAATCAATGAAGACAACATAGAGTACAAATAGCACTAATAACACTGAAAACTTATATAACATTTTTAACCATGAAGCTGCTTTACAAACACTAAGGGAGTGATTTTTCAGAGGTCCTATGTGCTCATTGCTCATAGGAGTTTAGCTTTTTTTGTTTTTTATGACTGCTCAATGCTTCTGCAATTGAAAAAAAAAAAGAAAAGAAAAAAAAACTCTGTCATTTTACATACAGAAAAGTAGAATTATAAAGAACACCACGTGTCAAGCCAGAGTGTAGGACTGTCATATTATTTTACGTATGGAAAGCAAGGCCATGAGGCTGTATACAGAAAAGGACCCAGGTCTTAAACTGACACATTAGGTGTCTAAGTCCATTGAGCTTCTTGAAATCTAAGTTTCTGGGGATGTTGTTACCTGTATTTCTTCCACATCTATTTTTACAGCAGTCAGAACTAGTAGTTAGGTTTGAGCCTTATACAGAGGAAAACTAAGACAAATATGAAACCCAGTGCCTTCTTTTAGTCAATAATTCAATGATTAGGGTGCCTATCTAGATTGTGACAGATCTCCCTTGTCCTAATTTGACCCCTGAGGTTTGACACATAGTAGACAGTATAATGAGAGCATTAATAGCAATATTTAACGTCATAGGGAAAGAAGATAATTCCAAAGAGGGAGCCTAACCTACGTCATTGGACATGTTAAAAGAATACTCCTAATGGGGTTAGATTTTCTTGTATGTTGTTTTAAATGAGGTAAAAAAAAAAAAAAAAAAGGAAATGTAGAAAATGTACACTTCCTACACATTGTATGGAACTTACAAAGCTGTCCCAGTGTTGTAGAGAATGTAGAGAATTTTAGGTAATCCCTGTAATGTCTCTAGATCTCTCATGGGTTTAACCCCTGACATGTAGGAAAAAGAAAATATCAATTCAACTCAAAGTTGTTGACTCTAAAAGCCACTTAGTGGAGTTGTGGGCACTTAATTCCCAAGTTCATTTACGAGTTTGTGCAATTCAGTGCACATAATATAAATTTATTTTATTAAACATCCATAACCTGAAAAAGGGCCATATTACCATTAGTGTTTCAGACAGATTTTCATATAAGTAAAATAGGGATTTGTAAAGCTTTGTTAACAGAATCATAGGATCACAGAATGGCTTGAGTTGGAAGGGACCTTAAAGATCATCAGATCCCAACCCCCTTGACATGGGCAGGGATGACTTCCACTAGACCAGGTTGCTCAAAGCCCCATCCAGCCTGGTCTTCAACACTTCAGGGATGAGGCATCCACAGCCTTTCTGGGCAACCTGTTCCAGTGCCTCATCACCCTCTGAGTAAAGAATTTCTTCTTTATATCTAATCTAAGCCTACCCTCTTTTAGTTTAAAGCCATTTCTCCTTGTCCTGTCACACCACTCCCTGACAAAGAGCCCCTCCCCAGCTTTTCTGTAGGCCCCCTTTAGGTATTGAAAGGCCACTTCAGAGAGAGGCCTTCTCTTCTTCTTGCTGAACAACCCCAGCTCCCTCAGCCTGTCTTCGTAGAAGAGGTGCTCTAGCCCCTTGATCATCTTTGTGACCCTCCTCTGGGCTTGTTCTAATACTTCCATGCCCTTCTTGTGCTGAGGGCCCCAGAGCTGAACACAGTGAGTGCCCACAGCTGGGGCCTCATGAGAGCAGAGTAGAGGGGGAGAATCACCATCCTTGACCTGCTGGCCACACTTGTTTTGATGCATCCCAGGATACTCTCGGCTTTCTGGGCTGCAAGCGCACATTGCTGGCTCATGTTGAGTTTCTTGTCAACCAACACCCCCAGGTCAGGGTGGTGCTTCTCCTCAGGGCTCCTCTCAATCCATTCTCTGCCCAGCCTGTATTTGTGCTTGGGATTGCCCCAGCCCAGATGCAAGACCTTGGACTTTTTAATCTCATGAGGTTCTCACAGGCCCACCTCTCAACTCTATCTAGGTCCCTCTGGATGACATCCCTTCCCTTCAGTGTGTCAACCTACCATGCAGTTTGGTGTTGTTGGCAAACTTGCTGAGGGTGCACTCAATTTCACTGTCCACATCACCAAAGAAGTTGTAAAACAGTACTGTTCCCAGTACTGACCCTCTGTTAAATCTCTCATTATTGGTAAAACTCAATAAGTGAGAATGATAAGATGGCCCATCACACAAACTCAGCCTTCCCTACTGCCTAAAATAACAATTTAAAAAAAAAAAAAAAGAAAAAAGAAAAGAAACGAAGAAGAAAACCCTTTTAAGAGAAGAAAACCGTCTTGTGTAAAGGTGTGTTCTGCAGCTCTGTTGTTTATTCTTTGATTTTTCAGAGGGAAAATTCATCTTCTGGAATGCAAGCATATCTTCAAAAGGGAATTTTTCTTTGGAATGCAAATTATTGTAGTGATGCTTTGCACACCACTCAGGGAATATAGTAATGATATGCTGATCCAGCTATTTCCATTTACAGTTATCAAATACTCTTGTATTTGTACTCTTCATGACTTTCTGCAAAACAGAGAAACATTGCAATTGGAAATTTTTTACTGGGGAAACTAAGGCAAAGCTTACCATCCATGATCATGCAACCACTGGTGACTGTGTTCAGCTTATGTACAAACCTTCTCTTGGACTGTTAGTGAACTGCTTATAGATATTAACACTTGCATTTGTGGGATCAGTAACTACATGAACTACCAGTATGAGTGTGCTTATGTTAGAATAAGCTTGTCCTAAAGAACAAATCTCACAACTATCCATATTTTTGACCTCTGCATCTGCTTGTACAGGCCCCTCAACATTGATCTTTCCTATGGTCTGCAGCATTCTGGAGGGACAGAGCCTTAACTTGCTTCTAGCACATCTCTAGACTCATGTTTTGGAGGTAGGAATAGCTTCTCTCAACTACCTGCAGGCATCTTGAGGTCGCCCTTCTTAAGCATGATGTGGGAGTTTTTGGCTTGGCTCCACACTTTCCAGCAATGTGAGTGGGAAGTGCAGGGATTCCAAGATCACTGTGCTCAGCTATGGGCTTGAGCACATTCTTTATCAGTGCAAACACAGTCTCATAGTTTTGGGACTGAGTCTTAAATCTCCCCATCTTGTAATTCCTAAGTATTCTGCCTTAGCTGTGTAAATTTAAGCCCTTCTTTTTGATGAAGTTTTGGAGAGACCAAAGACCATTTCTCTGGGGACACCTTTTCTCTGCCAGTTTTACTTGTCTGTGCTGAGGTCTGAGGTATTGCTATCAATGATAAATACTTCTGATTTGAAATAAGAAGATGCAGGAATATCTGCTGAAATATATGTATCCATCATGTGAAATTAATGCTGTCAAAGAACTATTTCATATGTCACATTTGTGCCTGTAGTTTAAATTAGAGAGTGTGCCAATTTTTTTTTTTTTTTTTTTTTTTTTAGAAAATGAGAGGAAGACAGACTTTGTGGGAGAAGTTCATTTCTCAAAAGAAGTGCCAATCTTTTTAATGATAATTTTTTATAATGATAAATGAACTGTTGGATCTTTCTCAAGCTAGAAACCATTCTGGCCTTAGAAAAAACAATGTAACACAAGCTTACTAATTGAAATAACTGTTTTGTTAAACCTGAAGTGGGAGAAAAATTCATGTTTTATTGATGTGTTGTTCATTCTATTTTGAACTTAATGGTTTTGGTAACACCAAGAAAGTTTATGATGCTCTATTCATCTATTCAATGGAAAGACTAAGTTATATTTACTTGGAAATGCATATGATTGATTTGATACACATTGTGTGAATGAGAATTTATTAGAAAGCCAAGACAATGGCAAAAAGAGATATAAACTGGAAGCAGAAATCTCTCAGTCTAAAACACACGAAAAAGTAAATATAAATACTATTTGAATGGAGCCAGTAGTTATAGATCATTATCAGTCATTAGCAATATTTTTCACCTATCTTTTCAGCTGTTCTGTCTTTAGCTGTGCAGTTCTGAATAGCAACCAAGTTAATTGGTTTTCAGGGCTAACCCTCATTTTTTTATAATATTCTCACATGAGGAGAGGTATTGATTTCTTCATTTATTGTCTGATTTTAATAAAAACTAGAGTAAGTCAACACAGAATGAATATGTAGGATTCACTGCCACAAGATGCCACTGAGTTCAGTAGGATTCAAATTGTGATTATACATTTAAATAGATAATGAGAACTTTCATAGTTTCCCTAACTCATTAGAATGATCATATGCTCACACTCACTTTTCCTTAAATATGATCCTGAAGCTTCAGTGCAGAGACCTAGTTTGCATTGTGAAGAGATTTTTCCTGTGGAGAAGAATAACACTTCTTATTTATCACATTTTTCTTCAAAAAACTACAGATTAAATAATTAATTTTTTATAACATCAGTGTGACATGGCTATGAAAATTCTTATATTGCTGTGATATTACTGTGCATATGCTTTCCCGGAGATCAGTTTGTGTTTCTTTGTTTGCCTTTGCTCCTTCTGGTAATGTTTCTAGCAGGATTTCATAGTGACTTGTACTGAGTCTCAGTGGTATCAATGCATATAAATCCTATAACTACAATCTCAATACTCCAGGCTGTGCCCAGTTTTAGAGCAGAATCATTCACACTGATCCTTTACACAGTACACTACAGCACTTTGTGAAAAATTCATCATGAAAAATATTAGGACACATATATGCCATGTCATCAGGGAAAAACCACCTGTCCACTACCTAATGTGGAGTTCCAGTAGTAAAATCAAAGATTCCTCAATTATTTGATTCTGATTTCTCCTTTCCACTTAGTCTGTATAGATTAGAATTTAAATCTGGGGATAAGGTATCAGATTTGAACATAGTTTATTCCTGGTAAAATCTTATTTGTAGAAAAATAATGCAGATTGCTAACTTTATGGAACATGGTAGTATATATATCAAAAATGACGTTAGACAGAAATCCCTATTCTCAGTGTAGGAGTAAAACAATATATATATATTTAAATTATATTTATATATTTGTATTTTTTTTTCTATTAACAGGGTTTTCTTTACAGGCCATATAATTTACTGCTTTCTTCCACACAATTAGATGTATGATCAAATGATTGCTGCCATTCCTCTATTTGTTGGAGCAAGCATCCACCTCTTTCAGGGTATACTTCATATCCTGTAAGCAGGAGAAATCAACAGTTAAATTCAGAGCTCCCAATTGCAATTTTACTCTTTGACAAACACATCTCTATCCTGTTTCTTTATTCAATGTGTGAAACAGTTTCCTTTACTTCTTTGCCAATGAGTTTTGTTTGTTTGTTTGTTTGTTTTTGTCTTCCCCAGAAGGGCAAATACTCCTTATTAAATATCCCTATAGCTATTATGAAATCACGCAGAAAAATCAGTGCTGGTATGTTGTCCTTGTTGATTGTTATCATTATAGGCACAGGTGAACTTCACTATGCCACGGAAGAAGAGGAAGAATTACTGGTAGAGGACATCCCTCCTAGAATTCCCTGTGTTGGGGTGCATCATGCTTACTTTTTTACAGCTGCTCCACCCCTTTCTTTCTGTTTTGCACTCATGAGAGTAGTCCGTGGAAGAAATAGGTTGTACCATTCCCAAAGCTGTGTATGCAGTCCTTTCATATTCTCCCCTTCTGCCTACTTAGGGAGAAAGCTGCTCCTATGAATTGACCCACTTTCTTATTCCTAGCTACCTAGTACAGACAAGATCCTTGTGGTCATATGCTTATGAGGAAGGAATGTTTATGAAGTTAATGCTGAATTAAACAACAAATCTGAGTCATTGAAAATCAATATTTTTCTCAAGCTGCCATCTGTGGGTGCTTAGCTGCAGACCACTGATGCACTAGCTGAGTCTGATGCATGAGATGCTGAGACACTGCTGGGAATTAATTGATGAATTAATTAGACTAAAAAAATTAGCAAACAGAATGAAGTTCTGGAAACAGCTCTCTATCTGTGTGGATATTATCACCATAGGAATTTCCCTTTACACTGCCAGGCTCATGGAATCAATCTATAGCCTATAAGTAAATTCAGAGTAGGTGGCCCTCTGAAATTCATGTATGGTAGCATTTCACGTAAACATGGAAGACTATCATAACATAATCCCTTGCTGTTATGGCAAAATTCACTTTCAGGCATACTGAATAAAGTTAACAGTTGCTTACATGAAGGAAGTAGACTGTTCTATAGAGCAACACCACCTATAAATCCAGTTGTTAAATTCTCTTGCAGATGGTTTACATTTCTTTGTAGAAGAAAGAAGAAAAAATATTTGTCATGGTGCCAGTTACTTATGAAATCTATAGCATCGCAACTGTAGCTGTGCGGATGCCAACTGTCTTTTGCAGCATAAATTAAAGAAAATTAATACTGTGTTTCTTGTATATATTTATTGCACCTAAATGCAAACTCTTTTTTTTAACGAACTTACTAACAGACTAAAAGACAATCTAAGATTTTGTGGAAAAGAGGACTTCTTTTTTCCATTTTCTTTGATTCACTTGGTTCATCCTTTTCACTGTCTTTTCCAGCACTTGCTCGTCAACTTCACTTATTGGTCACTGGGCTACATTTCTGCCTGCTGTCTGCAGGATACAGTAGAGCCTTCACAGTTGTGCTCTGCTTCTTTCAGGGTATGCCTCATATCCCATAAGCAGGGAGAAATCAGCAGGGTAAGGTAAAGTTCACACTAAGGATCTGCTTATAGTAGGCAGAAAAGATTCACAATAAAACACTAGTTGAAATACCTTGAGCATCTAAAGCCTGCATTAACTACAGAAAAAGAGTCTTTGGAGGTACTTCAAATGCTACTTGTAATCAAATGTCTGAAAGATGTAGGTTGAGAGCATAACCTGAATAACAAGCACTATAACAATATACATTTAATAATGCACTTCATTGTCAAGAATGTCCAAATAGGTTTCAGAAAGGCAGAAAAAGGTGAAGTGTAGGAAAGGCAAAAAAATAAAATATTATCTGGCAAAATGAAGAAAATTCCCAGAAATGCTTTCGAAGATCTCTTTGCCTTCATTCCAGAGAAGACAAAACCTCCTAGATGCTTAGCTACCACTTGGACCTTTCTTTGTCAGCAGAATCTTATTACCTTACATCCAACAAAAGAATAGAAATACTTATAGGAAGAGGGAAAATGAAACCAATCCAGGCAACTACTGCCAAACAAAGAAAGTTCTCAAGCAGCTTGAGCTTCCAGTCTTCTTTAGCTGTGTTACTAAGCACATACACATTTCTGAAGCTGTCACTGCTATGAGCCCCTGAAAAGGGAAGACTGAGAAATATGTCAACAAGACATGGTGTAGGATAGGGACTTAGAAAAAAGATATTTTACCATCTTTCTAAATCGATTCACTGAAGTCCTATAATCAAAGGTCTAAAATTAACTTCTTGCTTTTGGCTAGTCTTAGCAGCTCTATCAGTTTCCCAGAAAAGTTTCTAAGTAAGACTATATATCTGTTGTTCAACTTGTGCATGAAATACCTTGAGAATCTTCTTTCCAGTAACTAGCAGTCAGAATTCATGTTACAGCTAGCTTGAAAATGGCTAAATAGTGGTCCTGGTTATTTTTAGCTTCATACAATCCATGCATTCACTATACTTCGTGATATTATTGAGTGCTGACCTGGTTTCACCATGACTTTATTCCGAGCTACCACTGAGAACAATTCATCTCTGTCACTTTGTAGGTTTGTTAGAAGATGCTTAGGGGTCCCCTATGGCTCATCCTTTGCTTGTCACATCTGGCAGGGGCATTGGAAACTTGTATTCAAATATATTTGCTCTGTTAGCATCTTGAAGGTTCTCATGATAGTCTCAGAAATATTGGATCCAAGTAAAACAGTCCTAGAAATGTCAAACATGATAAAAAAAGACCACTGAAATACAGAGATCCCAATCTTAGAAGGAATCTATTTTTTCCCTTTTGTCTAAAGTGGCTGATAATTTATATACAACATTTTAATTTACAAGATTCACTTTCTTTCTGCTCAATATTAGTTATTTGTCACACTCAGACAGATTCTGTGTCTTATGGTTAACTAACTGTTGAGGCCTCCAGATATCAAGATTATTTAAACATCATACTGCACTTAGGTGAAGTAATCTCTGTGACTGGCATGTAGTCTGTGGCTGCTGCCTAGAGTTCAGCTACAAGCATCACTTAGGAGCATCAGGATCTAGGACACCTAATATCCAGTTTGTGCATGGTCCACCCTGAACGGTGGGTCAAGACTTTTTGAATAATCATTGTGAATATGAGGGAAAACTGATAGAGAGAAAAGATCTAAACTTTTGCTGAACTGCTATCAAGCATAGGAACACCTGTAGCAGAACCAAGGCAGTTCTTACCATAGGTACTGTATTTCCCATAGGACTGTACTGGCTGACAGTCAGTCTGGTGCAACAACCAGGTACTCTTTATGTAACTCTCCTGTGTTCAACTAATTCATTACATTATATTTTCCCTTAATCTAATATAGGTGACATTTATCAAAGCAATTTTTCAACAACAACAAAAATTCTTGCCTTCTCCACCCCCCAAAATTCCTGAGACCAGCTTGGTTTTGGACTCCGAATTATTAGCTACAGTTGTCATATTGTAATCGTCTTGAAGTCGGCAGTAACAGTTAACAACTGCTGTCTTTTAAGAGAGAACATTTTCTGTTTTAGTTGCATAACTTGGTGTATAGTGTGCTTAAGAAGTATGTTGTCTTCCTCTCTGTGTCTTTACAGTTTTCATAGTAGATTCCTTTATAGCTCTGCTGGGTGTAAAGTCTTTTATGTATTGCTAGTATCATGGTCAGTGCAGCAGACATTGTTTTGCCTGAACTATTTTCTGTATTTTCTGGTCTAGTCTATGCAGGCAATGCCCCATTAAACAGTCTCCTCAATACACGCAAGCAACAATATAAGAATGCTCTTTTTGGCTTCCATCTGACCTACCTTTACAAGATACAAGAGATAGTTCTCTATCACAGTGACTGCACAAACATAACTACATTTCAAGTGCTGAATTGGAAATAAAAGTTTAAGAGTTATTTTATAATATTTTTTGTATTTGAAACAATAGTCACTTTTGATTTCTAGTGAAAGAAAATGTTTCATTTCCAAACACACCACGGGAATGAAATTTTGCTGCTTATTATTTTATTTTCCTCATTTCTTTACCAGCCTTATTAAAAAAAAAAAAAAAAAAAAAAAAGAAAAAGGAAAAGGAGATACCATCAGCCTCTTTCCTTGAACCTTCTAAACAGTCATTTAAATCTCATTTTATATATATATATATATATATATATATATATACTTTTTTTTTTTTCCCAATCAAATGGTGATATCAAGCAAGGTCAGAGGAAACTGTTTCGGGGAGAATGGGAGGTGGGGTATGATGCCATAAACAAGATCCCCAAATGAACTGAAATACAAGAAAAACTCCAGCAATACCACAATACCAACTGCCAGCAGTTGTCTGCAAAGGAAAGTCAGGAAAAGCAGTCAAAATTTCCACTTTAAGATCAAATTAATTGTAGAGCTAACTCTGCTTCTCTAAATTACCAATCTAGAAACCTAGTTAATTTGACAGTGTCTGTCTGTAAAACAGATTTTCACAATGTGTTAAGTGACAGAAAACAACCTGGTAAAACCTGAGCCTGCCAGTTGTACACTATAAAATAATTAAATACAGAAGACATTATGGGGTTCTATATACATTTTCCTAATGATTTCCATCTCATGGTTGTTCTGCATGTCATCTGAACAAAATAAAAAACAAACAAACAAACAAACAAACAGAAAAAAAAAAATGTTGTTTTTCCCCCCTAGTAGCCAGTCCTATGAACATCCCCTTGATCTGGGAATTTAGCCAAGATTTTTTTTGTTTTTGTTTTTGTTTTTTAGATATTGCATTCAACCTTATTAGTAATGTAGGTGCTACTGGACAGATTAGGCCTACAGTTATACAAATAATAGCCTACAAATAATCCTTTGTGTTTTGCCCTCTTTAGGGAGGGTATAATCTACAGACTGGGGGGTTGTGTGAATGCAGCCAGTGATTTCATACAGACATCTTTGTTACAGTGTTGTAAAGCGTATGATAAAATGAACTAACCCTGACTAATAGATTCAGGATTCATTTGTAGAGGAAAAAGAAATGGAAATCTATTTACCTTGAAGTGATAACATATCAGAGACAAAAAATGAAGACACCTTGTCTTCCTTTTTATCATCTGTGTTTGTCAGGTAGAAATACAGTTCATATTAAAGCTTAGTGTCAATACTTGCTACACGTAGTCTTTTTCATTCTACAGATAACTGATGATTTTATTTATTTATTTATTTATTTTAATTTATGGACACTAAATTAGATTTTTTTTTCTTAGAATCATCTTCAGACTACAAACTACTTTTATAGTTTCTATTTTTCTGATTAGAAAAGCTCAATCTTTCATCAAATTTTGAGAAATTACTCTCAGCCACAACAATTCCATTTGTCTGTGGCAGTAGTCAAATTTATAAGCCTTGTTATAGGTCTGGTCTCCGGCTGATTACTTAAAACATCTAAGGATCTAATTCTACATTATGTACACATGGCATGTGAATATTCATAATTTTAGGCTCCCATTGGATGTAACAGGATTTCTTCAATGAAAAAAGTTAAACAAATCTTAAATGGTAACAGGATGTGGCACCTTTAGTCAATCAGTATTTGTAGATAAAGGATTAGCTGACAGTTTTGCTACATTGTGTTGGTCTTCTATGAAAAATCATTTATGAAGTTATCCGTAAGTAGTAAATACATCAGTCACTCAAGATGCTAATATCCTTTTGTTTGCCACAAGACCATAACTCCTCAAACTGAAAAAATTCTGCAGACCTTTTCTTAATTATTCAAAGCATTCTGCTTAAGATCACTGAGCCAAGACATTCTCTGAATTGTTCATGTGCCATCAACAGTTAAATTCAGATATTTCTGAGATTTGATTTGTTCAAGTGCAGAAGATACTACTCAATATCCTTTTTTTTTCCTTTTTATTCCCCCCCCTTCTTTTTTTTTTTTTTTTTCTGAATAAGAGACTTTTAATTCAAAAGACTGTTGACAGAACTGACACGAGTAGCTCACATCAAGCACAATATGTTGTTCCTTCTTTGGAACTGTACATATTGTTTTTCTTTCTCTGTGGATGTTTATTTGAAGGATGAATAGGTCACTCTTAGCAGGAGAGCTCATCACATGAGTGCCAGATACAGAAGACAGATGAGTCAGTTCCACACAGACTACAAATTATGCATGCAGGATAAAACTATATTCATATTTGCATTTGACCTAAAGTTCAACTTTCAAAAATAGGTTTAACAGAAATTATTCTGAAATTCAGAAAATGTTTTGCAGAAAGGAAGCAGTTTAAGCAAAACAGCTGAAGAACAAAGAAGACTCTGCTGGTAGGAAAAGAATACATTGAGAATGAAATATTGAATGTCAGGCTGCATGAGTTCCAACCTGTATTTAATATACACTTTGAAATGTGTTTATCAGATGCATGATTGGTTGATACTGCTGCAATGTTCAGATCTCAGCCACTGTCCAGTCATTGATTGTCATTGTAAAATATGGTTTGGTAGAGAAAATCACACAATTTTTGTAAAGAGTGCAGTACAAAACCTCTGTCTTCTCAGTGCCTCTCTTGCATATAGTCCAAATAAATCTTTTTTTTTTTCTTTCATTGTTTCTTTCTTTTTTTTTTTTTATTTTTTTACACACATGATTTGGATACAGGACTGTTGCTGTCTGTTTTAACAGTATGTACAAATGAACACAAGGTGGGAAAGTCACACAGCTCTTTACAGGAACTGCAGCAAAGTCTAAAAAAAGAAAGCTGCAGTGAACAAGAGCACAATGCTGAATATGACACTCATATTTGTACTCTTTCTTAACTGTCTTAAGAAATGGGAGCTGGGGGACATGTGACCCAAAATATCTCTGTCCAGGGCTGTTATTTTGCCATAATAGAGGCATTATATTATTTACATGTGCTCAGATTTCAGAAGCATAACAGATGAAGAATAGTATAGCAAATAAAGATTGTGGAAATAGGCGAGGCATGATTGCAGCAGACTTACAGGGTGATGGGGATTCTAATGTGTACAAGTTAACCAATTAAAATGGAACCACACCTATAAGCAATCCCAAGAAAGAGGCAAGTGATTTTGCAAATAGTCTCATGAAATAAAAACGTGTGCTTGAATACTTGGGGGGTGGGGGGGGAGGGGGGCAGGGCAGGGCTGGGCAGGGCAGGGCAGTAGGGGGAATAGTCTAAGGGAGAGTAAGGGAAGAGGGAAAAATATCAGCCAGCCTACTAGGTCAGCTAATTATACCCATTTTTATGCCATTCAAACGTAATTGGGAATGGGAATATGGGTCCATTGAATGACCTACATTAGCAGCAGATTTCTGTATTCCTCTAGGGCAGCAAGCAACGATTTTAATAACTGTATAAGTCCAGAGAGTACTGTGACTTCATTAGGTCAGAGTTGTGATGGGAGATGCCCCTGACAGACTGGCAGAGACCATAACATGTAAGCATACAAGGATCCTTTCTTCTGACCCATTTGCTCAGCAATAGTCACAGTGCTTCATCAGAGTGCCACGTAAGTTCTGCTAGCTCATTGTGCCAGCTGTTATAGACCCAAGAATCCTAGGGAGATGATCTGACTGTTCAGTTTTGGGCCCCTCGCTACAGGAAGGACATGGAGGTGCTCGAGCGAGTCCAGAGAAGGGCGACCAAGCTGGTGAGGGGTCTGGAGAACAAGTCTTACGAGGAGCAGCTGAGGGAGCTGGGCTTGTTCAGCCTGGAGAAGAGGAGGCTCAGGGGCGACCTTATCGCTCTCTACAGTTACCTTAAAGGAGGCTGTAGAGAGGTGGGGGTTGGTCTGTTCTCCCACGTGCCTGGTGACAGGACGAGGGGGAATGGGCGAAAGTTGCGACAGGGGAGTTTTAGGTTGGATGTTAGGAAGTACTTCTTTACCGAAAGGGTTATTAAGCATTGGAAGGGGCTGCCCAGGGAGGTGATGGAGTCACCATCCCTGGAGGTCTTTAAAAGACGTTTAGATGTAGCCCTTAGCGATATGGTTTAGTGGAGTACTTAGTGTTAGGTCGGAGGTTGGACTCGATGATCTTGAGGTCTCTTCCAACCTAGAAATCTGTGATACTGTAATACTGTGTGATACTTTCTGTTCAGTGACTGTTAGGTGCAACATAGAAATGCTAGTACCTTCAGGAGAAAATATTTAGACTGAACATCATAATTTTGTTTGTTTGTTTGTTGAATTGCTAATGAGGCCAATTTCATCCTTTTAACCAATGAACATATTCAAGTAAGTTTCATTTTGTGTAACACGTGTAATCTTTGTTTAGAGCAGGATAAGAACAGCTGTTAATTACAGTTGTGGATCATGGGGAACAGATAGTCCCCAGCCCTTTTTGCAGGCAGTAGTGGAGTTAGCTTCCATTTCAGAAAACTACTTATAAATCAGAGAAACACACCTACTAGGAACTTTGGAAGAGGGGTGGAGGGGTTGCTAAGAAAAAGTTGGTAGGAAAAGGAATGGATCTAGAATGGTTAATCTTGAATTGATTGTGCCGTAAGAGCAAGAATTCCATCTCATTTCTCTTCTGTTTCTAAACAATTGAAAACTTGAGGATCATGGCCTCCCAGAAGATCTTGTAAGGCTTCTCCAACAGGTTATACCAGCTAAGTTGTTGTGCAAATTAGAGTTTGGATATACTGTTTACACTGAGGTCAGCTGCCTCTATAATACACTGTTTCCTTCTTCCCTCATTCACACACATGTCCCTAGAGTGGTGTCATCTTTTTATACATTGTTTGGTTGTGAAAGATGACCATCTCTGTGATAACACATAATGTACTCAGAGCATTTTCATCATTATCTCAGTTGCTTTGGTGATTACATCACTTAAAAAATTGAGTGAGATTTCTTTTCTGGCTTTTCTTTCCTTCTCACTTTTTCTCAACTGAATAACTTAAACTGTATTTTGTGTTCTAATTTTAAGCACATATGGGCATGACAGCTTTTTAATGAAGTTCTCAGTGCCTGAATACCTGTTTCTGACACTTTCATACAACATCCCATAGAGAAGAAATAGACCTTAACATATGTTAAAAACTGTGTAATCCAAAGAGTAAGTGTGAAGCCATTCTAAGTGATACTGCTCTCTTTTCCACATCCGTAAACAAGTTGGGTGTAATTTTAAAATAATATACTTCTACCTCCTGCTTTGCTTCACTTACTGGCAAGACTGCAGAACAAGACTGGTCATTGCAAAGGAGAATTATTTTTTACCAATAACCTGCATCTGACACCATTTTTTTTCCTAGCATTTTCAGGAGGAAAAAAAAAAAAAAAAAAGAATGATGCAAACTTCCCTCCCCCTCCCCCACCCTCTTCCCAAAGATAAGTAAGTCTATAAGTAAGTCTAATAGTTTTTTCAATTTCTGTGCATATGTAAATTTTTCTATACTTTCAGCTCCCTTTGGTGTGTGGCTCTAAACATTTATTACTTCTGTGCTTGTATGTCAGACTGCTTGCTTTTTCAGTCCTTGAAACTGTGGGAAAAGTAGTCCCTTTAAGTTTTTCTGTTTTAAGAAAAACTGAAACATCTGCTAAACGTGAATGTCTGGTTGGATGTGCTTAGCAGCAGAGACATTTGAATTGAATAATTTACAGGGCTGATCAGTATACATGTTTTCATACTGATCATGTCATCCTAATCTGTCATGTAGTCTTTTAATAACACCATTTAAAAATAGAACCATTTAGTGTAGAACTCTGATTATTTTCCCAGTGTTAAAATGGTTTTATTTTGAAGAAGTTACTGTAGCTCTTTTTTTTTTTTTTTTTAAGTGGAACAGAGAATACACTAAGGCGGTAGGATAACATGCCTCTCATTGACCTTTTGTTCTTACCCTGAGTTATTGTATTGCCATGAGGCACAGAGAGGAATGAGTTTTACATTTAAGTAGAGAGTGTCTGTGACTGAGTCAGGAATAATTTCCATATTTAAGAAAGCAGTGTACAAAACTCACAACAGGGCTGCTTAAATGGCCAGCAAAAGCTTAGCATAGTTTCAATGACATTTCATTCCATACAGACTTCCACACAGACTTGCAATGTCTCCCCATCTCAATTCCCTGTTCAAATCTGGACATTTAAGGAAATACTGTACAGTCAGCATCGAGGTAGCTTTCCTTCACCTTCTTTCACCACATGGACAGACTCTGTGTTGGGTTTTATTAATGGATTTCCAGAGTCTTTGGGATCTTGTCTCTGTTTTAACACAAAGCTTCCCTTTTTCTTTTTGTCACTATTGGGCATCATCTGCAAAAACTCTGCCAGGCCAACCTGGCAGAAACTAACATAAATTGATGAAGATTCAATTCAACTACACTTGGAATAAACTTCTACCATGATGTTATGTCTAGATTCACATTAAAGTAGGAAAAAAGCTTAAAACCATTAGCTAGATAATGGATCTATGGTAAACAAGTCATTCAAAGTGTTTAAACTGAGTGTTGTTTGCTCAATAGTCTGGTTTATTTTCTTAAGTTCATGACAGCTAGTGAATGAAAAGCAAGTAAACAAACAAAATATTATTTCCTAAACTAATAGTGAACTCCCATGCACTGCAGTTGTCTGAATTGTTCATAGTAAAAAGCAATGTTGGTTTTGAGATTAATGAACTCAGTAATGCTTGCAGTGCAATCCCAATTTTTTAACCTCTGTATCAAGTTATTCAATTTTCTAGGCTTCAGGACTTCCAGAAACACCACTGTTTCATTTTGGACCTCCTGAGGTGAATTTGCATTGAAATGAAGCATCGTGGTGTGATGATGTGCATCATAATGTGACTACAAGATACAAAAATGCAAGGTCATCTTGTGATGCAATGTTATGTATACATACATACAAGTGTTATGATGCAGCAGTACAGAGCTATAGTGTTCCTCCCTCCCCACAAGACAAATCTGAAAGGTATCACTTGTGTTTCACACTGAACATGTTGCCTGGAGGATGATGTGGAGATACTGATGGACAACTGGTGAGAAGAGAGAAGAGAGAAGAGGAAGAGAAGAGGGAGAGGAGAGGAGAGGAGAGGAGAGGAGAGGAGAGGAGAGGAGAGGAGAGGAGAGGAGAGGAGAGGAGAGGAGAGGAGAGGAGAGGAGAGGAGAGGAGAGGAGAGGAGAGGAGAGGAGAGGAGAGGAGAGGAGAGGAGAGGAGAGGAGAGGAGAGGAGAGGAGAGGAGAGGAGAGGAGAGGAGAGGAGAGGAGAGGAGAGGAGAGGAGAGGAGAGGAGAGGGGAGGAGAGGGGAGGAGAGGGGAGGAGAGGGGAGGAGAGGGGAGGAGAGGGGAGGAGAGGGGAGGAGAGGGGAGGAGATGAGAGGGGAGGGGAGGGGAGGGGAGGGGAGGGGAGGGGAGGGGAGGGGAGGGGAGGGAAGGGAAGGGAAGGGAAGGGAAGGGAAGGGAAGGGAAGGGAAGGGAAGGGAAGGGAAGGGAAGGGAAGGGAAGGGAAGGGAAGGGAAGGGAAGGGAAGGGAAGGGAAGGGAAGGGAAGGGAAGGGAAGGGAAGGGAAGGGAAGGGAAGGGAAGGGAAGGGAAGGGAAGGGAAGGGAAGGGAAGGGAAGGGAAGGGAAGGGAAGGGAAGGGAAGGGAAGGGAAGGGAAGGGAAGGGAAGGGAAGGGAAGGGAAGGGAAGGGAAGGGAAGGGAAGGGAAGGGAACCCAGAACAGGTGACTGATTCATATACAAATGTGTGTTGAAATGACTCACAATGGCTGCTGAATGTAGAAGGCCATGCTTGAAATATATGAGGTATCATTTTCAAAAACACTTAAATAACTGTGTCCCCTTTCTGACAGATTCTAAATCCAAGTATGTCTAGCTTGCTGTTGCTACTGCCCGTGAGTGGATTATACTTACATGTTAAAGTGCAAAGTAGATATTTGCAAGTATTGTCTACCAAGAACCTTAGGTGTATTGCTAGCCTGAAAGAAACGATCTGCTTTAAAGTTAGTTCAGATACAGTGAGCATAACAGACCACTGCTAGTATGCTGTAGATATAGAAGCGCACAGACTATACATAATCTAAGTCATTTGGGTAAATAAAACTGCAGTTAGGTGATAAAATGTTTTTATAAAATGTTCCCTGAACTCAGTATTTGTAAAGATGTGCGAACAGACCTGAGGTACTCCTTGCAGATGAAATGAAATAATTCTGATGGAAATATTTTGTATAAATGTTAATGTCTTCTTTTAAAGTTAAGAGAATAAAATTCTGTGACATAAGTATGTTTATATTATGAATGCTAGTTTTGATAAAATAAAATCTTTGAAGAAGATTGCTCTTTTGAATACGTACTCAAACATATATTTTAAAAGCTGCCTAAGTTTTCAAATAAACTTGCTTCTCAGATTGTAGTTCTAGTCAACTTGGAGAATATTTTCTTTCAGAGAAATCTGTCTACTCAGCTGAGCTTTCCTAAGGCCACCAGTTCAAGTTAACATGCAGCTTTCATAGTTGGTTGATATAACTGTGAATTGCTAAAGCCTAAAAATATGTAATATCATCCTTGGTAGTTCTTGTCTTTTCATATTCTTCATAGAATCTTAGAATGGCTTGGGTTGGAAGGGACCTTAAAGATCATCTAGTTCCAATCCCCCTGTCATGGGTGGTGTACCTTCCACTATATCAGGTTTCCCAGGGCTCCATCCAACATGTCCTTGAACAGTTCCAGGGATGGGACATACACAACTTCTCTGGGCAACCTGTTTCACTGCCTCACCACCCTCTGAGTGAAGAATTTGCTCCTAATACCTAGTCTAAATTTCCTCTCTTTTAATTTAAAATTGTTTCCTCTTGTGTTATCACTATCTACCCATATAAAAATTGACTCCCCAAGATACTTTGAGAATATCTCTTTCCCTTTGTCCTACTGTAAAAACAAAATAAAACAAAAAAACAGCAACAGATATGAACACAATGGTGGAGATTTTTTTTTTTATTATTTCTCTGTCACCTTTTCTCCTGCTAAGCTGCTGTATATGACTGATTTTTTTTCATATGAAATTAACAGTCTGAACTAGTTCCATCTTCCAGCCAAGCTTATCAAGCACATCAAACACAGCCCAAGTTCATAAAGAAAATCACAGCTTCTGCCTCTCAAAAGATAAATCAATTGAAACAAGTGTATCATATACATATATATATATATTTTCTGTATCAGCTGTGACTGTAAGTACTTATGCTGCTTTGACCATCATTTAATTGTCTTATCTTTTGCCTTGTTTTCGTTTGTTTGTTTGTTTGTTTTATTTTGCCTGCCTTTTGACTTTTTTTTTTTTTTCCCAGTGTAAAGAAGAAAACACGATTTTAAATGGGTTACAGTAAGTACTGTAGAGAATATAAATTTTTTTCTGAATGGAAATAGTGTGTCATTTGTGCTCAAGTAGAGGAAAGGCATTTTCAATTTCAGGCATAATGTTGGTCAAGGGTTCCTGCTGATTCATTCTGGGCAGGGTGAGTCACAGCAGCTAAATTAGGTTTCTGCTCTGAATCATCATCTATGGGAGAATATTTTACTCCTCTGACTATAGACAGAGCTTAAAGATATTAGGCTAAAATTACGGTTTGCCAATATCCATTTCCTAACTGTCTTTTTCTAAAGTCCATTCAGCTCTGAATTCCCAGATATAATGGATAAGACTAGGTAAACTGACACTTGACATTTATTGGATGTTCTTGAAAAGGTCATAAAGGCAGAATTTATGTAATCCTGGAATTATCTTTCTCCCATATTTTTGTAATAGTAATAAGTATTTTTACTGTAGAAGCACTAACACTACTTCTGTTATACAGTTAGGAAAAAAAACAAACATAGAATTACCAGGTTCAGAAAATACGTAGATGTTTTGCAATCCACAAAGAATTCTTCAAAATTGCAGTTAGAGTTGTAATTTCTTATGTTTATTTTCCAAGAAATTGTATATCTCACCAGCTAGAATTTTTAAGCGGAGTTATAAATGGAGCTGCCCTCAAAATATGATTGCAGAATCCTTAACAAAATGGGCAAACATTCCCTCTGAGTCTGGCAGTAATACCTTTGCATTACTTGGTAATCATCACGATAATTATCATGACAATAATATTTGGTATTTTTGTTGATTACACAACAAAATGTAGTTGGGATGCTGACAAATGGCTAAAGTTTATAACATTGGAGATGGCCTGCAGGTCTTCATTTGTACACAGAACAAATAGTTCATGAAAATAGTTCTGTAAATCTCGTACAGTTACACAGCATTTTTTTTTTCAACTCCAACTTCATCTAGAAAAAACTTATATTTATCTATCTATATATTTATATCTTTATATTTCAATATGTGTCTTAAATTAAACTTTAAAATGACTAGCAAAAGCCAAGAATGTGTTTTCGCTTTTATTGGTAAAGTAAGAGATTTCTCACCTTTTCCAGATAATGCATTTCTGCATTTCTAGTTTTTCCAGGACAGCTTGGAGTTTTAAAGTTGTTGGCAAAGCCTTTTTCTTTTTCTTTCTTTTTTTTTTTTTTTTTCGTAATGCATTTTAAAGCAGTACATTTTTATCTTAGTCTAGGGAAGACCAGTGAGTGCTTCTTTTATCCCATTCTCAGAGACAGGAACAGAAGAACAAGGCAGATTTATTTGAAAGGGGCACAAAGAAATAACATTCACTAACTCTGACTGTATGGAGTTTATTTTGAAATGTTTGTACCAGCCATGCCACCCCTCAGGCTCCCTTCTCCCCACTGGCCATACAGCTGCATCCTGCTTTGACAATTCTGGTGTATTAACAGGGGATTGAAGTGTGGCATCATTTTTACAACTTCTTTCAGTTTGCTTTGATCTCATGGCTTTTTTCCTCAATAGAGTTCAATTGCAAGCAAAAATACAGGTCAAACATTTTTCTCATGGCTATTATAGAATATATATTTGCAACCACATTCCTGTCTTTCCAGGAGTGTATTGTATATAATAAAGACAGCAAATAAACAATGTCTTTCACTGCAAAACACAAGAGACGGCTTAGTAAGGCTGTTCTGTGTCTGTTCCATTTGAGATTAGTAGCTGGAGAAGTTTGATTTGTGTCACTTACAATAACTATACATTTTAATCTGGCTAATCCATTTGAACACAAGGATGGTGCATTACAAATATAGCATAAAGAACTGCTACATTAACAGTTGTATTACTCAAGTCAGCAAAGTCAATACTTAAAAATTAGGAAGTAGTGGAATCAATGGAACCTATGCATCATTATGTATTATTAATTTGGTATTCCTCTTCCTGGATGGGCTCAGTAACCCCTATTCAGTTTATCAGGAGATAGGGCTTGCATGTTCACATCATTGTTACACTACTAACAGCAGCACTGATCTCAATAGAACATTACCAGGAAAGGGTCTCAGAGCTGTCTTTTTTTTATAAATGTCATGAAGGTAGTCTGAAAGATTCAAGCTCAATATAAATTAGGTGCTTCAGATCCAAAATCATAAAAAAGACAATTGTCGATTCTCATTTTTTTTTTCTACATTATTTTATGAGGTAAATATTTCCTGAAGATGCATATGGGTTCTTGATTTGGTCTTGTCCTTCTCTCATTCTCAACAAACCTGCTTAATCTTTCCCTCTAGCCTATCAGTCCATGTGTAAACTCAGTGTCCCGTGCCAACCAGATTGCCCTGTTGCTGTGTGCCAGGTTTGGCTCTGCAAAGCTTTTTGGACCAATTTTCTTCTACTGCTCTACGATTGTTCCTGATTTTTCTGGTTTGGGTCCTACTAGAAGAAGCACATGTAGTCTGTAAGAAAAAGGCTCCTGGCTCTCTCCTGGCTACCTGGCTCACAGCAGCCCTGTGCAGCTGTAAACAGCAATTACAGACAATGTCTGCTTGTATGCTGGTAGCTCCTTGCTTCAAGAATCCTTGCTGTTTGCTCTGTGAGTGTAAGGCATATACAATCTCAACAACACCAAAGTCTTGATAATGTTAAGGGAGGATAACTTCATCACAGGTGTATTGCTATTAAAACTGAAAATGCCTTCACTAAGTATGTAATTTACCATGAGCCTAAGAACTGACCAGGTCTGCATGGATATTCCAGGGAATGGCAAACATCTCTTAAGAGATATTTAAACAAAGTCTCACTTTTGAAAATTCACATCATCAGGCCATCTAAAGTTGGACAAAGAACAGCTGCTAGATTTTACTGAAAGCTAACTTAACACCCATATAAATATTTAAACAAAGTGGCTTGACTGGTTCTGGAGAATCTTCCAGAATAGTTAGCCTGGCTAGAAAGATAGCATAAGAGAATTACTACATGTACATTTGCAAAATTAAATGAAATTAAAAGAAACAAATATGTAGCTTTGGAAGTCTGGGGTAGTTTCTCTAATAGACAAGGGCAGTTTTATTGCTTATATGAATGACAGTACTTCATCTCCAGCAATTGAATATTGTAGATGATGCCTTCAAAAATTGTTTTAAATGTGCCTGATTGTATACAATTGCATGAATTTTAGTCCATATACCAAAAACAGATGTCATTACTTTTTTTTTTTTTTTTTAACAGTGTGAGTGGTAGAAGAGGCAGTAAGACTTCTGGAATGCAGTAATCTAAAAATAGTGTGACTATTCCACATTTGCAACATTATCTTTTATTTATAAAGCTATGTTTTGCGTTTATTGAATGGAGCAAGTGTAGGTAAAGCCAATGATCTTGCCTCAAGTGTCTGAAAATATTAGGCAATGTACAAACACAAAAAAGAAAAACGAATTTGGAGTAGCACAGGAAATACAACATTCACCATAAGTTTTTATCTCTCTGTTACAGCTCTTGGCTTTTAAAAATCTCTCTGTTTTACTTACTTAAAGGAAAGAATTGGTGTAATAAGCTTTTAAAATGGGTAATTCTTCTGAAGAGACCCAGGTTCACTGATAGCAGATCACAATGCCTTCAAAACATGAAATGCAGAGAAATACTCAGCTCTTACTAAATAAAACTGTCATCAGTGTTTCTTACTGTGAAAGTGACATAGAATAAAAGTATGAAAGGAAATTGAGGTCTATGGTGGATTTTTCCTCTCACTGTAAAGCCATAAAAATGATAGTGTCAAGAATTGTAGCCTATGTAAATAGAAAATTTAATTGCATTTAATTGTAACTGTTCAGTCAGTGGTGGAGCATTTAAATCCAAAAGAGGGCCTATAATTGTTTCAGTTGCATTGTCTGACTTTAATTAACATTGAGTTATATAGTGAATGTACAAAATTATCAGTGAAAATGAGTGGACCCTTTTAAATTGAAATAAATTGCATTTAGCCACAGTGGTAGAAGAGGAGATCTTTAATGGTTCGAAAATTTAGGGGAAAACAAACAAACAAGAAAAAAAACAAACACACAAACAAACAAAACAAAACAAAACAAAAAAAACACCTTCCCTGCTTTTTAGGTTAATTCAAGCAGTTAGGATACAAGCTTTTCTTACATTTCTTTTTATTTACTTTTCCATAACAGAGATGAATAGATTTTTAAACAGTTGTATGCTGCTGAGTTTAACATTTATATGCAGTGACTGAAAGTAAGTCTTTTAGTTCAGAAATGTATTCAAACGGCTTTTGCTTTGTTAGCTATCTGCATTTGAAATCCACCAAATCAACTGTAAAAAAATCACACTGAGTTTAATGGACAAAGATTCAGGCCCTCTTAGCACCATCATTATCTGTCTCTGATTCTGCAACTGACTCCACATGGGAGTCAATTGAAGTCAATGAGGCTTCAAGAGGGCAGCGGAATCTGTCTATGCAAAGTCAATTGCTGGACTTATGCCTTTGTAACTAAGCATTGTGTTTGCATCAAAAATGCATTGATCTACTCTGTGAAGAACATAATGGGGGCCTCTACTCCCAGGGTAGTATTTCTCTTCTCCTGCTATGTTTTATCACGATTTTTCTTAATTTATATGTATACATGCTCTGTTTTTTAAGACTTTTTTTTAATATGAAGTGAGTCACTATATTCACTTTTGTTGGTGCTTTGAAGATGGTGTGCCTCTTTGCTAAGGTTTTATATGAGAAAATGTTGATGAAAGGAGATCTGTAAATATATTACTGCTCTACAAGCAACATGAATATAATAAAAATCTGTGCCAAAACCTCTGTTATATATATATAAATGGTTTAAAGGAAAAATATCTGAATTTTGCCTAATGGTTTGTAGTAATGGCTATGCAATGAAATTTTGATTTTATTTTCTAGATTTTCTCCCTTCTGAGAAGAAATCAGAAAATCAAACTTTGTATCTTGACCAAAACAATAGAGAAATGCGTGGTTACTCAAAACTTTAAGAGTCTGAGGATGATAGTAATTAACTTATACAACAGCATTGGAAAATTATCTTTCATAAACTTTTCTGGACTTCAGGCTTTAGATCTTAACTGTCATTTATTTGTTTATTTATTGATTGATTGATTGATTGAATTTTCCCCTTCCGATTTGTCTAATCCAATGGTTACTATACAGTTCCCCAGGATGAAAAAAAAAAAAAAAGGTTCAAGCTCCTCAGCTGTCCGAAGATGTTTCCAGAAAAAAAGACTGACCATGTTGCTTGAAAGTAGATTATTGGTAAAGAGGGAAAAGGCAAAAGGAATCTCCCTGACTGAAGTTTGCTATGCTGAACAGAGATTTACCAGATAAATAATGTACGTCACTTCAAGCATTATGGTCATTTTGAGTTCTGACCTGAAATCTGAAAATGACCTACAGAGGACTTTTAGAGGAAGGTGACAGGAGCTGTTGAAGTCCAGTGGAGGTGCAGAGAAAATACAGGAAAAAAAAAGTCAATACCTTCCCTACCAGTTCTTGACTGCCTTATTGGTCCTTTTGTAACAATGGAAAATTAAGCACTCTCCCCCCCTATCCCTCTGCCTGCCCCCCCCCACACACACACTTTTTTTTTTCTCTCTTCCTGTGGCTGTGGCTAAGCATTGGTAGAGAATAAGGAATAAATTTGTTGGTACTGGTAAGTTATAGTTATGTGTAAGTCTTAAATACAAGGGGAAGGTTTCTAAATGTTTACTTCTTTTCTCAAATAACAGTTTAGATAGTTATATATTAATAAAAACTATTTACCATTTTAGCCATTTGGATGCGTTTCATATCAAATGTACTTTTTAAAGCAGTGTTTTGACTAACAAAAATGCATTTTAATTAACATGAGCAAAGATCAGTAAAGACCTTTGAGACAATAAATAGAAAGTGCTGGTTCTTCCTTCAGCTTCATAACACAACCATTAATAATGACCTCTGATTACAAGATACAGATTGCAGAAAGTTACACCTATTTTTAATGGTCACTCTTCAGGCAGTCAGAGATACTGCTTACACTGCCAAAATATGCCCCAACAGACTTTACTGGTTGCATAAGGTTAAAGAGAAAACAGCCTTTGGGTAAAGTCTGCAACTTTATAATGGAATAACACACAAGAAAAGCTTCTCCCAAATCGTGCTACAGAATCTGTGGGGAAGATATTGTTGAGGAATGAGATGTCAACAACTGACATTAATAACAGAGGCAAAGTCTACTTTGTGAATGTAAGAGAGTGGGACTCACTATACATTGCTTTGCAGACATTCAGAAAGTTTGAGTTTAAGGCTTGTCTTTCCAACTGACTTAAATGTTGTAGGAAACATTTTATCTTTCTTGATATTACCAGTTTTAATTAGTCCTCATTGGATTAGGTTGACAACCCTTTTTGAAGTTTAATTAGTGTATTTCTGCATCTTCTTCAGACCTATATTTGCATGTACATTCATTACTTCCACAACTTTCTTCTTTGGATTTGCTCTGTGGATAGGCCTGTTGGTGTTCAATACACAGTCTTCAGCCAGGAGTCTTCCTATAAGCCAGCAGTTCTTCCTATATCCCATCGTTTTGCTCTCCTTTTAAAGTGCATACTGACAGGCTTCTTCTTTCCTCTGTGTCAGGAACTGCCTTTAAGGTCTGAAATCTTCTGTGCTGCATTCATGATGTCTTAAAATTCCCATGTGTGCTCCATCATTGTTTCCAGATGTAGTGCTTGTTTCCTCTGGCTGTTGTCCACCACAACTTCATCAGACAGGTGACCTGATGCCAGGAATACTGTCCATCTATAATCCAGTGATCATCATGCCAATGAGAGGTGATGAATCTGGTACAAGATCAGGCCAGAAGCCCAAGAAACAAGTCAGGAATGACAGGGGATATGGTACAGGGCACGCTTGTATGCCCTGACCCACGCCTGAATGGAGCCCCAGCCAACAGTTTGAGGGGGCCTTGATGGGGGCCCTGCTGTGACGGGTCAGGGGAAGGGTGTCCGTGGGTGCAGAGACTCCTGACAGCAGTCATAGTTGTTTTCTTTTCTGAGGACTGTCTCTAAAAAAAGGGAGGAAAAATGCAACCTTTCTGCTAAATTCTCCTGTTCTCTATTTTCTATTCCTAGGGCTGCTTAGATGCTGAGATCTCCAGCTTGTTGTCCTTCATCCCTTTAATTTTGTCTCGCTAAACCATCTTTCTCTTCTCCCACTCAATTATCATTTACAATACAATTTTTGAGCAAACTGTTCCAACTACAATAGTAATGAGACAAAACACTAAATAACATCTTTATTCAAAATTTTCAGCACAGCAAGGAGTGGTTCTTTCTTTATTTGCATCCTTGCCCATGGCAGGGGGTTTGGAACAAGATGATCTTTGAGGTCCCCACCAACCCAAGCTGTTCTATGCTTCTAAGGTTATTTTGGACGAATCTCTCAAAATGTCAGCTCACTGCTGCATTTTAGTTTTCAGATCATTTGTGTATTAAAAAAGAAACTTTCTTCCAAAGTATGTTAATATACACTTCCTTTATTGATGTCTTTCGTGGAAAGTTAACACTGACAAATAGTACAAAAAGTAGAAGTGTCTAATAATTTTCCATGTTGCTCATTCAGCTTCTGCTCCACTCACTAGTGTGACAATGTTATTTCTACAACTGAGAAAATTTTGCCTAGGATATTTGAGTGGATACCTACAGCTTTCTTGTTTGCAACTAACAGCTGTCTGTGGGCTTAAAAAGCAAGTAGAAAACTTGATCACATCAGTGATGCGAAAGGGAGAGCAAAAGGTTTTTTAGTCCTAGCTCAGTGATGCACCCTGGGCACCTGCAGTACAGCCTCTGATGTGACATGATTACATTTAGATATATCTTTACCTGGAAGTATGTTTTCCCAAAATTACATGGGTGAAATTACATGGAATTACATGTCATATATCAAAATCCAATTGAACTGGCATAAATGGATTCTTTAAATGCTCTGGGTAACATAGCATGGCCTATGACTAATAGCAAAGAAGACCTAACTCTTCATCTGCTTTCATCTGCTTTCAGGCAGTCTGTTGATGGATATAAAGCACTGAGTTACTAAGGCATTAGGGGTACTAAGTTAGGAGATGGTTTATAAGATAGTACTGGCTTATCCACTAGGATCCAAAGCATTATTATTTATGCCTTCCTGAACAAGAGAGCATATAGTCCAAAGCATCAGTAACTGTTTCCATGGGGATGCCTGTATCATGCTGCCTTTATAGATCAATGACCTCCCTCTCCCAAACAAACAAACAAACATAACAAAAAAAAAAAAAAAAACACAACAAATGAGCAAAACCACCATACTTATAACATCATCTAATGACATCAACAGTGAATTGTTAGTCTGTAAGTCTTCATTCTTTTACCAGATAATATCTAACCTGTAATCTTGTAATTTGAAATAGCCAACCTGTTTTGAGTGTTGATATTTCCATTCCAAAAAAAACTATTTTAAGCACTGGAAAATTATGAACTTACTGCTTTTTTTTTTTTTTTTCCAGTTTGTCATCATGCAACATTCTTGTGCTAAAATATGGATGCATTTGTCAGTACATCTGTGCCACAGACACACTCTTCTTCTTCCATGTCTTTCTGTCTTCTTTTTCCATTTGTTGTAAAGGCTGTTAATTTTTTTTTTTTCTCTAATTACTACTTGTGTTTTCTTATTACTGATAAGACAATTCATGACAGTTAAAAGGATATCTCAGCTTGCTAACTGGTAGAAAACAAAACCTCTGCTTATTTACAAACTTACATAATATAATCAGATTTCTTTTGTGTATAAGCTCATCCTTTTTTTTTTTTTTATAAGTACATTACTAGACTGCACTGTTTCCGCTTACTTTATCATTGATTGAATTGGTTATTTAGTGACAAATGTCATATGATTCTACTGATGTTTATGGAATTGCAAAGGAGTAGTCTTTTTTTTTTTCTTTTCTTTTCTTACTGCCTTAGAAAAAGCTTTTAGTTTTATTCTCTGCTACTTTTCTTGGTAAAATGAACAAGAAAAAGAGAAAACAGCAAGAAATCATTAGTTGGTGCTGGCAGGTCAATGCAGTGAGATTATTCCTATAGACTCTAGACTTGCTCTGTCTTAAAGATAAAAGGTAACATAATTGTATGTTTTGTCATGATGTTATTGTCCAAAGAGAATGTATTCTGGTAAATAGGGTAATTTTTTACTGAATGGGGCTGCAAATGTTCTCTGAAATTGCAGCTGTAGACATATTTAGGTACTGGCATAAGGTTTCATACATGCTTTCCAGAGACTGGGAAACAACCCATCTTTCTGACTGTAAAGTCAGTATGTCTATCTATATATTTTTATTTCATCTCAATTTTCAGATCATTGAAGTCTCTGCCAACAAGATACCTCTTTCCAGAAGGTGGAACATTATTCTTTATATAAAAAAACATCACGCTGTGCCTCACAAGGAATCCTTTGAAAGAGAGCGGAAGCTGTAATACTGTCATTAAAAAAGATTCCAACAATTCAGCAATGGATTTACCAGTTTCCACTCAATGTTTTAAAACTATGGCCTTACAGAAAACTATATTTTGAGTTGTGAAAAGGTGCTAAACATCAAAAGACATGCAGTGGTTGTGTTTGGATGCAGATGTTATTTATTAGAAGAGATATTTTTGAGAAATTTAGTGTTTGTCAATGAAAATATGAATGTCGTTGTTTCTTTGTATGGGGTCTAATACAATACTTCAAGTTTTACTAGAGACTTTAATGCATTTTGGATTAAATCCTTCATTCGTGAATGTCCAATGCATTTTGGATTAAATCCTTCATTCGTGAATGTCCAGTACATCTGTAGATGTTAAACATTTTATTTGACCTATCATTTTGTTGCAGATCATCCTATGAAAAACCACTGCAGAACAAATCTGTTTTTGGAAACAGTGATGTTGTAGCATTTCTTCTAAACAGAAGCATGTTTAATGGTCAATAAAATGAACTCTTGGCAGACGTTCAGCTTGATGATTAAAGAATTCCTGCCTTTACAATAACAATATTATAGTAGAAAATAGCATTAGGAAACTGACTACACTGATTGGCTTGCAGTGAGTCATAGATTTGCAGTTATGGTTCTATAATTGCACAGGAATGACATCATAAAGCAAACTGTCACAATACAGTCTGATTTTTTTTTTTAAATTATGGTTGACTACTTTAAAAAAGTAAGTGAGTAACCTGTGTGTTGCATGGTAGATGGTTAGATGTATCTATTGGCAGAATGAGTTTTCCATTATAAGCATTTGTATGTTCTTTGCTGAAATGGTCTTTACTGGAGAAAAAAAAAATAAATAAAAAATAGAGACCTGTGTGGTCTCCTTTGGGAACAGAAGTTTATTATTATTATTATTATTATTATTATTATTATTATTATTATTATTATTATTTTATTTTAGTGGGCCTGGATTTTATCTGCTTTACAAAAAAGGTCATGAAAATCTAAAGTACATAGCCAACTCCTTTGTTATTGGTCTCTGATCCGATAGCTCAGAACACTGGCAGAACTAATATCTGATGGCATCTTCCAATGTACATCTGAATTCACAGAATCACAGAATGGTTGAGGTTGGAAGGGACCTCTGTAGGTCATCTGTTCCAAACCCCTGCTCAAGCAGGAACATATAGAGCAGGTTGCCCAAGACTGTATCCAGATGGCTTTTGAAGATCTCCAAGGAGGGAGAATCCATGACCTCATTACGCAACCTGTAAATTCCTGCATTGGGCTTCTAATTGCCAAACTCTGGTGTTCAAAATTCCTACCCTCCTGTTGACTATATTTGAAGGTATCAATTAGCATTAGCTGTATTATGGTTCACCATCTTTCAAATGTTTTCCCATTCCCTGAATATGTCCTATGAATTATAAAGAATAAAAGAGTTTATTTTGTCAAAACTTAACAAAGAAATAGAATAAAGGAAGACACCACTATCTCTTAGCTCCGGTGTCCTTCATTACACAACATCTGCCTGACCTACTTCAGTTTCCTGCCTGGTGTTTTTCTTTGTTTGTTTGTTTTATGAAAAAATTGTGAATAGGTTCACATTGCTGACATGATGTTTTTCATATGGACATATATATCAACATTAGAACCATTTTGCTTCATTCTTGCTCTTCTAGTCTATTCTGAGCAGCTCTATTATTTTTCCTGTAGTTAATCCCTGAATTTATTATGGGCATCCTAAAGTCATTACAAGTGGATTTCGCTAGCCAATGACAAGTTTCAGGACCATGAATACCAAGCAGAGGCAACAAAATAATAGCTACATTTACTTTAATGGCCCTTCTGTCATTTTCTGAAGAAAAATTTCAGGACTGCACTTTTTGCATCAGGAAACTAAAATTCACAAGGAAACAACTTTCCAGTCCAAAGCACAATTTTAATTTTTTGAGAAAAAAATAAATAAAAAAAATCAAGGTTTAGTTTAGCCCAAATGTGAAAGTGAATCGATTGAATCTTTTCTGAAAATATCACACAGATAAACCACAGTCAAAACCACCCTCAAATCTCAGTACACTGAGGTTAATTTACGTTAGGTATATTGAGTTTAATGTCATAGATATATGTCTAAACCACTGGACTATGGAACGTATGCCTCTTTTTTAATTCCTTAATCTACTTGTATAGTTCAACGTGAGCTGGGTCAGAACATGTGCTGTTCATGTTCTCTAGTTTTGACTCTGCTTATAAAAAACTTTTCCAACAGAGTGTTCTTCAAAACCTAGTACAATTCTGTAAAAAAATCTCTTGATAAATAGATTTCTGGTAAGAGAAGAGAAGCGAAACTTGGAAAAATCTCTGCCACCCAAAATCAGCAACTTTTTCAGTTCCCATCTCCAGTATTCAAAATGACCTCTTTCATGTAAGATCAAACAGTACTGATTTCCTCACTCTTCCTGGATCCAAAGGAGTCTGAGATAAAAGGTTGCTTTTGGACTTTCTGTGATGAAAGAGTAGGAAAGTAAAAGGAGTCAGTTGGTTTTGATCCATTTTCTTTTCTGGAAAAGGAAAAAGAAAAGGCTCTATAAACAGTATGCAAAGCAGGGTCCAAGACATATTCCTTGTATGGTATTTGAAAAACAAATGTGAAACTCTGGAACCAAGGAACATGCCTCTGTCAGGGATGGGTAAGAAGAGTTAGTGACAGGAGACAAACATTACCTCATATTGCTGAGGTAGGTTTAACCAGGCTAGAGAGCCTTCTAACCCTGAATCTCTCCCTTGTAGTCCTATTTAACAACCTGGTATTCCATCTTCTGTCATTTATCCCTAGAAATTGTCATTCTAATACTAAATTCTTTACCTCAGACTTTCTGGACCTGTCAAAATTCCTATAGTAAAATACCTACTTATCTTCTGTAAAAGAGGTGTCCATATATGCTTACACTGCTGAGATTACCATGCATTTTCTGTTTAGAATAATGTATCGTCACAGAACATGCTCTGCCTTGTCATTTTTTTTTTTCCTCCTTTTTGTGGACAGTGAGGTGCTTTCTCTGGAGCATGAAATTTTATCCCTGATCTACCTGGATGATATTTTTATCACAGCCCTTTAAGTAACCTATCCCTTTTCTATGCTTTAGCCTTGGTTCATTAACTTTTCACCCAGGGAATGTAGTAAACAGAGAAAAATCAATTCTGACTCAATCCAGCTCTCTAAACTTTCTGGAGTTCTTGTTCAACACTGAAACCATGACCCTGGAGACTCCTCTTTCATAGCGAATGTATATTAACTTTGTCAGTCAGTCTGATTAAATCTCCCATTCTCTCTCTCTCTCTCTCCCTCTCTCTCCCTCTCTCTCTCTCTCTCTCTCTCTCTGTCTTCTAGGCTGTTTTTCGCCCCTTTTTATGCCAACCCGTACTGAAATGAGATATAACAGAAGCACACCAGTTTTACCCTTAGGAGATGGCTGCAGATATTGTTTGATTGATGGCTATTCTATTTTCCTTCTGAGTTTGTTTTTACTCCCATCACCTTTTGTTATTTTCTTGAAACTAGAGCTATGCCCAAATAGGAAAAGTGAGACAGTGAGTAGGTCCCATTAAAAATTCACATTGTGTTGTTCTATAGCAGTAAGAACTACAGTATCCCTTATCCTAAACTACCTGGGGCAGTGACTGTTATGGTTTCATAGGAAGTCTGAATAAGGCAATACATACAGCACCTTCAAGACCAGAGGTAATTAAAGCTTCTCCCACAAATAGTATATCAGAATGGAATTTTTAAAACCCGCAGAGCAGAGCAATAACCTTTTCTTGCATTGCTTTATAACCTACTCCATGTAAAAAAATAGACACAACACAAAAACTCCAAACGAGAGAAAAGCTTTCTCAGCAAATGTTTAAACTAGTTTAAATTTGTAGAGGGAAAACAACAACAACAACAACAACAAAAACAAAACTAACCAACCAAGCAACTAACCAAAAAAATAATGAAATATTAATTCCACATAAAAGAGGAAGTGTTCTTCAAAACTGCAATAGCCTGTCTATTCCTTTACTTAAGGAATGTCACCTTGTGTTGTGTTCAAAACTGTTTTTATTACAGTTATAGTCTATTTGCCTCATGTTGTTTCTAGATGACAGGTAATATATGAATACATTAGTTTGGATATCATTATAGCATAGCCTAGGTTGATTAATTCTTGCAAAGCTGCACCATATAAGTCCTTTATTGCTCCTAGAACATGATTTGGCTTGAAGGTTTATATCTGGCAGTTTATTGTACCAGACATAACCCTAGTATGCAGATGTTAGTTTGAAAATTTCTGTATTTATTACATAGTAAGGCTTCTGAAGAGTTTCCTACTGATCTAAACAACATTGTTCGATAACCTCATATAGAAATGAGCAATTTCACAAAATATTTATTAATCCCCTGAGTGATAAGTTGATCTCATGGGTAAATAGAGACTCTGAATCACAGCTTGGGCATTAGAAAAACCTTTTTGAATGTGAACACAGCCAAGTTTCAGAATGTCTTTGGCTCTTGTAAGAGGGATTCTGTGCTACAAATACGGATATGAATCTGAATGTAATGCCGTGTTTTGGGATCTGTTCTATTAAACTTTTGCATTTATGTAAGACATCTGTGGCCTATCAATTCCACCCTTCCTTCACCATTATTTTTTATACTTACACTACTAATTCCTTAAAATCTTAAAAATATGGCAAAATGGAAGACTCGAAGATAGAAAGCTAGAGCCTCTAAACTTTGCTTTGAGAGATAGCAGTGACAGGTCTAGAAACACAATTGGAAACAAGATAAATATTGTATTTTCTCTGAATTGATGGAAAAAACATTGGGAGTGCATTAGAAGAAAACTTGTACAATGTGTCCTGTACCATTAGCAAACATACATTAGAGGGCAAGATGATGTCCATTTTACTTGAGGGAGGATACTTTTGTCCTGTAGCTCATTCTATACATAAATGCACACAGCAATTTCTACAGCAGAAGAGGCCAGTAGGTCTATCCAGTTGATCCTATCTGTACAAGTGGTCAATGCAGAAGCTTTGGAGGAAGTAGTAAATGTTGTATACCTAATTTTAAAATAATATACTAGAAGAAGAAATTCCTTCCTGACAACAACTGTTGAACAATTTGTTTCCTGAAACCATGTCTGTGAACATATTTTACGTTTTGATTCTTGATGAAAATATCTAACTATTAAAAAGTTATTGAACACATTCATTAAAGTTAAAAACATCTCTGAAACACCATGAAACCTGTACTGGATTTTTTCTGTTGTTGTTGTTGTTAAAGTATTACAAATGACACTAGTGTAGAATTTTCACACCTTAAAAGCTGTTTTAGTAAGATCTAATGAAAAAGGCAGCTCTCAAATGAGCAGGTGTAACTTTATATTTGTTTTGTAATTTAATCATGATCAAAAACTATTGTTTATAATACTGTGAAGGAGCAAAGACAAAACACTGTGAATTACAGTGGATAAACCTGTACTTACAATATAATATAAATTATTTATTTGCCTCTCACAAGATGACAGTATTCATATTATGAAATGCTCAATATTTATTTGATGTTTCCATATTTATCTGGCGTTTC